>NW_020664419.1:39015064-39171218 GCF_002925995.2 Terrapene triunguis | reverse complement strand
TAAATTTGTTAGTCTCTAAGGTGCCACAAGTACTCCTGTTCTTTTTGCGGATACAGACTAACACGGCTGCTACTCTGAAACCTATAGCATTTCTGAGGATTTAGTGATTTTAATATCACATTTGAAATGCTCATGGGTGTCTGAATAAAGGGCAAGAACATAAAGATATGGACTTTGGAAAATCAAGCTTTCAAAGAATATGAAAGTTAAAGGAAACCAGCAGGTATTCAATTATATATGTGAAATCAAAACTGAAAAGTGGGAAGCACTTTGGGGGCTACCAACAAAATTAGTCAGTAATCACAAGCAAAACAAAAAAGTGTCACAAAATCTTAATACCACACAGAGAAGGCATTTAAATAATAGAAGTAAAGTGGGAGGACGGAAGATTAGAAGGAGGTTGTAACAAGCAAAGAAGATACAGAAAAACAATATGAATTAAACTGTAGAAAAAACTGAAAACAGCAGATTTCAGAAAATAGCTCAAATATTCCCATTAGAGACACAAGTAAAAGCAATCATAGAGCCAATTAAAATTATGATGATTTATAATAGCACCTAGAGACCTAATTTAGGAATCAGTGCTTCATTGTGGTAGGCACCTTACAGATGTAAAAAAGAAAGAGAGTGCCTGCCTGAAAAAAATGTATCTTCTTGGTTTAGGTCAAGTTGCAACAGGAGAAAACAGATGATAGTGGGAAAGTAAAGGATCAGCATAACTGAAATGAAAACATTTTTCATGGTAACCAGTAGTCGCTAGGGTTGCCAACCCCCACCCCTCGGTTTCGCCGGGAGTCTCCCGGAATCGGGCTCTATCTCCTGGAGGTTACTGAAGTCAAACCGGGAGATTTTAGGCCACTAAAAGTCCGGCGGCGCAGCGGGGCTAAGGCAGGCTCCCTGCCTGCCCTGGCCCTGTGCTGCTCCCAGAAGTGGGTGGCATGCCCCTGCAGCCCCTGGGTGGAGGCTAGGGGGTCTCCGCACGCTGCCCCCACCCCGAGTGCCGACTTTGCAGCTCCAATTGGCTGGGAACTACAATGGGAGCTGTGGGGGCGGTGCCTGCAGGCAGGGGCAGCGCGCAGAGCCCCCTGACCCCCCCACAGGGGCCACAGGGACGTGCCACCCACTTCTGGGAGCAGCACGGGGCCAGGGCAGGCATGGAGCCTGCCTTAGCCCTGCTGTATCACGGACCAGGAGCCACCCAAGGTAAGCACCGCCTGGCCAGAGCCTGCACCCCTCATCCCCTTCTGCACCTCAACCCCCTGCCTCAGCCCTGAGCTCCCTTCCACACCCAAACTCCCTCCCAGAGCTTGCACCCTGCACGCCCTTCTGCACCCCAACTTGCTCCCCCAGCCCTGATCCCCCTCCCAGAGCCCGCATCCCACACCCCAATCCCCTGCCCCAGCCCTGAGCCCCCTCCCAGAGTACTCATCCCACACCCCAACCCCCTGCCCGAGCCCTGAGATCCCTCCCACACCCAAACTCCCTCCCAGAGCTTGCACCCCGCACACCCTTCTGCACCCCAACCCCTTGCCCCAGGCTCATCCCAGAGCTCCCTCCCACACTCTGAACCCCTCGGCCCCAGCCCAGAGCTCACACCCCCTCCCACACCCCAACCTCCTGCCCCAGCCCGGTTAAAGTGAGCGAGGGTGGGGAAGGGTAGCTAGGGGCTGTGTGAAGACAGGGGGGTAGCTCAGGGTGCAGGGAGCGGGTTATCTGGGGCTGTGTGTGGGCAGGGGATAGCTCAGGGTGCGGGGAGGGGGTGGCTAGGAGATGTGTGTGGGCAGGGGGTAGCTCAGGCTGCAGGGAGGGGTAGCTAGGAGCTGTGTGCAGGCAGCGGGGTTGCTCAGGGTGCAGGGAGAGGGGTACTAAAGGCTGTGTGCTGGTAAGGGGGGAAGCTCAGGGTGGGCATAGCTCAGGGTGTAGGGAGAGGGATATTAGGGGCTGTGCTGGGAGGACTCCCCTGCTGTCCCTGTTCCCGGAGGGGTCTGCCAGCCACAGAGCAGGGTCTCCCCACCCAGGGGGCTCTTACCGGCTGCCTCTGTGGGAGCAAAGGGGGCTGGGATCTGAGGAGCAGCTTCAACCTGGAGCACCAGCAGGAGAGGAGGACATGCTGCTGCTGTCCTCTCCATGGCACCGCCTCCGACCTGGTCAGGAAGAGATGCGGGGGGAGGTGTGGAGCTACCCCCGGGACTGCCATGATCTTGCGCTGCAGTTTGAGTGGGGGGCAATGCCCTCCATGTCCCCAACTCTGCCCATGGTCGCAGAGCTTCTGCCCCACAGGGAACACTAGGGCTCAGGGCTCCGGGATTCAGCCGTGCATCTCTCAGCTTCAGCCCCACGAGGGGCGCCGGAGGTCAGGGCTTTAGCCCCATGCCTCCCAGCTTCAGCCCCGTGGGGGTGCTGGGGATTGGGGCTTCAGCCACAGGGCCCTCTGGCCCCCTTGAAAGGGCTTGTGGACCCCCATTGAGAAACGCTGCTGTAAGAGACTGATTGAGACAGGTTAGTGTTGAGTTTAAGCAACCTGAAGAGTTACGTTTTTATATTTGTCATAGTTTGTAGTTTAAGTTAATAGTGTTTTAGTTAAGTTTGGATATTTTAAAATGGAATCTAAAAAAGAGAAGATATGCTGTAGAATAAGTCCTCCAGGAAGTGCAGATATGCCACACTTCCTGTACCGGGGGTTCTCAAACTTCATTGCACCGCAACTCCCTTCTGACAACAAAAATTACTACATGATCCCAGGATGGGGGATCAAAGCCTCAGCCTGCCAGAGCTCCACTGCCCCAAGTGGGGGTGGGGCAAAGCCCAAACCCCACTGCCCTGGGTGTGGGAGGGCCAAAGCTCAAGCCCAAGGGCTTCAGTCCCAGGCAGGGGGCCGTAACCTGAGCCCTGTGCAGTTGGGTTTGGGCTTCGGCTTTGGCGACCCCATTAATATCCATCTTTGGGATCCCGACCCACAGTTTGAGAACTGCTGCTCTATAAATAGTCTTTGGTTTCCTAGAACATGCTTCCTCTGCTGGACCACAAACAAGGAAGCCCAGGACCAAGCAGTTTCAGGCAGCAACTACACAGAATAGTAGAAAGTTCTATTACCTCATTTCTGTACCTAGTTCCTGTTCATAATAAAGAAAATGTATCTTGAAACCGGTCTGCTCAACTTCAAAATACTGCAAGGACAATGTAAAAGATGAGGCCCATCCTCCATCTCTAGGAGCAGAGAGGAAGTGATGTTCTCGCACTGTGGGATGTTCCTTTTCTCCTGCAGATTCCTCAAGAACTGCAGGTTCTTGAATCTGAACTCCTGGCTTCTTCAGTTGTGTGGGAGAAGAGGGAATTAATATGAAACACCCTAAGTTACAAATTACAATGTCTTTTCTCTTACTACCTCAGGAGTTGAACACATAGCAGAAATTGGTTATATAAAGGTCAGATGCACCTACTGTACTGTAGACAAAGTTGCAGGCCCAGATAACAATATACAAGAAAAATAATATAAGTGCACAAGCAAAGAGTGAATTTGCCCCATAAGTTTATGGTTTTGCTCTACATTGCTCTATACTGCCATTCACTGGAAAGTATTTTAGTAATAACAATGAAATAAGTTCATATGGAGAAAAATATTGAGACAGAAATAGACTAATTTTTAATCTTGCACTACAGAAACAGTGTACTTAGTCTTTGAGGGGACTAAACACCTTGTGGATCTCTGCCATCCTATATGGTGAACTCAAGAGTGGGAGTGATATGCTTCAGAAGAGAAGATGGAGAAAAAAATGTATCAGTCCAAACTCAGACCTCTGAGAGGGTAGGAAAAAGGGGAAATGATAACTTGCATACTAAATTGATCCAGAATTATTCCATACATTACTCTATGAATTACTTATAGTACAAGTGGGTTCTCTACACACTGCCCAACAATGTAAAGAAGGCGACATTTTAGCCAGGGACACTTGTTGCCTGATCTTTAGATTATGTATTAATTATATTGATTACTTAAGAATCCCCAGTTATCACTTTGAGGGTTGCCAGGTTTTTGCCCCAAGATCGGGCCCAGTATTATTCAAATTATTGTATAGTTGGGAACCCTGATGTGCACAGTTTCAACACTCACACTATAGGAACTCTTTCATATTTACCAATATACTATATTAATACATTCAGCACAGTCACAAATACCCCAACATAGTAAGATAGAGATACTACAGAATGTACATCTGCAAATCCATGTAATCACACCGTCTCCTGTAGAACAACCTGAAATGTTAACCATCATATTCCTCATCACCATCACCTTCCACATCATCATCAGTGGCCATCATTATGGCACCTCCCAAGGACTACATCTTTCTCTCCTACCAACTGTAGGCTGGGATGCCACTTTTATAATAAGTTACACTGATGCCGCTATGTTTCATGCGTATTCAGTAGAGGATTTTCCCCCTTTTCCTTATTTGTAGTTTGTCACCTTACTAATGTTGGAGTGTCTTTTTCCTATAGGTTAGTATATCAATGATCTCAACTTATTATCATATATGTCCTTTCGTTACCATGGCCCTTTTGTGGTTAAGTATCACATTTGTTATTGCTGTCCTAACTTGTTATTTCGTTTCTTTCCAAGTTCCAAGTTGTGGTGTACCTGTTAAGTTTAAAAGGGTATGAACTTAGGAACGCCCCCTATGCCAACCTGCTTTAACATATCTTCTATGTTAAAGGTCACGGCCATATATGGACCTTATGCTTTAGCTAATCACTGTCTAGCTAGGTGAAAGGTCACACACATATGTATGCTAACTTTGCCTTAGCTCACCATACAGGATGGGGCCTGCAGGTCCCTTTTGTTGCAGCCAAAATATACGCTAATAAAGACCTATAAACCTATTATAATAAAACAAATAATCAAACCCATAAGAAAATAAGAAACTTATAAGAAAAAGTATATCAGCAAGCAAGCAGGCTAGCCTTAGAGGTATCTCATGCACCTGTTGTGTACATCAGTTTGTTGCCAGGACACTTCTGTGGTTCAATTATGTACCTGTGGTCAGAATTTCCTGTTTAACTCTATTTTCAGCTCCCCAAATACTTGGGGTTTTCCATTGGGCCAGTTATCTGTTCAAAGTTCATAGGCCTCAAGCTTTATGCTAACTTGCTGAAACTAGTGTTTTACAGGGTAGAGACCTGTAGGTTTCTTGCATTAGTGCTGAATATAATGCAAAGCAGAATATAATGCAAACCAGTACATATAATAAAGGGAAGCTAGCCCACTGGGCTACACACTGGAAAAACATCCTTTTAAGAGAAATCTCATGCAATGTTTGTTTTCCATGCCATGTAGACAAGATATTAGGTTTTAAATTTAAGACACGCACACAGTAAACTGCATGGAACTGAATGTATTCACTTTGGAAGGATGACCCCACCACTAATTTAACCTGTGTTTCCAGGGAGCACATATTTCACATCTGATGCAATGATCACAAAAGATCTTGCAGGACCCATCTTTCTCCCCTCCATTCCTTATAAGTATACCTCTCCATCCACAAGAGATGAAACAATTAATATTGGGCTAAATGCAGGATTAGTGAGAGCAGGTTCAAATCCATTCAAAGTCAACAGAGCTTCACCTGCCTACATGAGGTCTGAAATTGCTACATAAATGATTAACAGGCTTGTACTTTATCCAGCAGAGGTAGGTGGAGAAAACTGATCTAGACACCTTTAAATAAATAATAGAGATGTAAGATACACCTGCAGGAAGGGTTCAAGTGTGGAACAGACTTGCTAAACTAGATTTATAAATATAAGGTATAAGAGAAACTAAGTTAAGTAAAATTATTATGCTTGCAGAACTGAGTGAAATTTGGTTATGTTATAGAAAGCTTTTAAATATGGTATAAGACAGCAGCAACTGGTAGCAACATTCTAGTTCAAAGACTGTCAACATAACCATTATTAAACCTGTATTTTAAAGATTTTAGTGTTTCTGCAGCTTCAGACTTCATCAGGCTGGAATGTAGCCTGTCAGCTGAGAAGCCTTAAATACCTATATTTAGCTGTATGTCACTTTTGATTTAGGATCTGGCAAAACACTAAATTCTTGGGATTTCAGGCACTTATTTGGCAATGTCTAGACCAAAAGCATCTCAGTTTTGAAAGCTAAAATTTAATAGAGTCTTTTGTTATTTTTTTAAAATTGTTCAGATAGTTAAGAAGTTTATATGATAGCTCCAAACATCCAATGAAGCTACTTTGCATAACACTTTTCCATGCACTATTGCTACGTTGAAACCTTGATAGGCAGAGTATTTATTCTCATTTCTTCTGGTTTCATTTCTTGGTTGTTCCTAACTGCATTGTTCTAAAAATTAATGGCTTGATTACATAAGACAAGATCCAGATGATGACATGTTTTTAAATTAGCAACCACACATAAAAGGCTGGAATATGGTCATTGTGCAACAGGCCCACATAAGAGTGATGTGGAACTAGCCTACTCTAGAAGAAGCACCAAAGAGATTTTTGCCTCAGGAAGCCACAGTCTCTCCCAGGGTTTTTCCTTGTGCATAGTTTCATAAATTCTAAGGCCAGAAGAGACCACTGCAATCATCTAGTCTATAAGTTCTCAAACTGTGTGGTGGTCCCCAAACGTATTCGGGGGGCATGAGAAGCTTTAGGCAAAAAAAATGTACTGCACACATTTTACCCACGGCAATGAATAACTAGCAAAACTAATTCCTCCAGACATATCAGGTCTTCATGTGGCGCCGTGCATTTAAATCTAGATGGTACTGTGCATTCTGATGGATTTCTGTTAATTTTGCATAGCATTATACAAAGTCATTGCCCCTGTACATTAATCCGTTTGCTATGATGGGGTGTGGGCATTTAATTGTCAGGATTGACCACAATTGCAGTTCTGCTTTTGCTCTTATTACAATGGATCATTGGCTCATTCATGGTGGGGGGAGGGATAGCTCAGTGGTTTGAGCGTTGGCCTGCTAAACCCAGGGTTGTGAGTTCAATCCTTGAGGGGACCACTTAGGGATCTGGGGCAAAATCAGTACTTGGTCCTGCTAGCAAAGGCAGGGGGCTGGACTCGATGACCTTTCAAGGTCCCTTCCCGTTCTAGGAGATAGGATATCTTCATTCATTCCTGCAACAGAAAAAAACCCCAAGTCAAGTGAATAACAAAGACCCTGAAACTGATTCAAGTGAAGCACCACTGCTGTATGTGATGGTCTATGTACTTGTGTGGTGGGGGTATGGGGTCGTAAACTACTATAGACACAAAGAAGAGGGGGTGCTACCAAATAAGTTTGAGAACCACTGATCTAATCTGACTGGTATAGGACAGGACATACAACTTCCCCAAAATAATTCCTAAAGCATATCTTTTAGAAAATCATCCAATCGTTTTTTAAAAATTGTCAGTGATGGAGAATCCACCACGACCCTTGGTAAATTGTTCCAATGGTTAAATACCCTGTCTGTTAAAAATGTATTCCTTGTTTCCAGTCTAAATTTATCCTGTTTCAACTTCCCAGCCATTGGTCGTGTCATACCTTCCTCTAGCAGATTGAAGAGCCCATTATTAAATATTTGTTCCCCATGTAGGTACTTACAGACGGGGAACATGAAAAGGGGGAGCACAGTCTACTCCATATAGGTCCATAGGACAGTACTCTCCACAATGTACCAGCCCTCTCCACAGTCTGATGCAGGGTGGGCAAGTCATGTTCCTACCATCTCCTTTTTTCCCCAATGTCCTTTATGACATTCGGCACCCTTGACTGGGGTACCTGCAACAAGCATTTCATGTGCTTCCCACAACACAGGGACTGCTCATTTGAATGGGCCTTGCACAACTCCAGGGGGGAGAGAAATAGTTTTTCTTGTATGCCTCTCTACAATACACAGGGGTGTCTCACAATCTGCCTCTAAACCTTCATTGCAATGAATACAAGACTAAGCTGTTATCACATGGCAAAGTCCTGTTGAAAAGAATGAAATGTTCTTCCTAGTCCCTTGTCCACAATTGCAGAGTGCTCTACCTGCAGCAATGCTTATGGGCTCCATTGTGCAGGATGGTGACAGGATACAAGGCGCTGTATAGGGGTACACACGTTGGAGCTCAGCTCCATGGGGGGCTCACAAAATGCTTCCATGTAACATGGATATGTAGGCAGGGCAGATTGGGGAAGGGTTAGGGCTGGAGAATCCACTGTTCCACAAATCCACCAACTATTCTACTCCATCGAAGGAAAGATGCAGATGCCAAAGATGATACTCCAGTTCTGAAGGAGAATACAGAGTGGATCTGCTGCTATTCCATGGTCCCTGAGGAATTCCCCAATGTAGTCTCCTCACTCTATGCAGTAGGCAGGATTTTGGCCAATAAGAACAGTATACAGTAATACTGCATCTCTTCTGCCCTTCCTAATCTTTGTATTGGCTTCTACTCCTCTTCCACATAGTGTTCACACTTCCCCTCCTTGATTTCAAAGAACTGCATAATTCTGCCTATGTCTTCATCTCCCTCTAAATCCCATCCTACTGCCTATGTGCTGCCCAAACACCTATGCTGCTTTAACGGCTCTTTGTCTGCTTCATATACATCCAACCTTGTGCCTTTATGCCTTTGTGCCTGATAGACTCCTAATTAATTTACACCAAGTTCCTTTTCTCTCATCTTTCAAAAAATCTTCTAAAACCAGCCTGTGCTGTAAAACGTTCCAGCTACAGAGAGCGCACACCACTTCATTTATATTCTAACAGACCAGTTCATAGTATGTTTGTTCACTAGAGCTCATTTTAAAAAAATATTTTGTTGAAATTTTGAAAAAATCTGATTTAGGAGACACCCTGGCAGTCTGTTGGATAGAATCAGAAGGCTGAGCTGTGTGTCATTTGTTGTATGGTGCTAAAAGCCTAGGTCTTAGCCAAGAAATTCCTGTTATGAAAATCTTGACCTGGATACATACTCTTTTGTCAATGTCATTCACCCAAGACTAGGTCTCTGTGGACCAGATTGGGGAAAAATAAGGAGGCCCTGCAGAGTCTACAGCCATTTCTAGGAATTAATTCAAACTGATGGAAATATTTGTTGGGTTTTTTTTCACTTAAGGTTTCTGAATAGAACCAGAACTGTCAGAACAAATACCACGAGTAATAGCTGTTCTCATGGTACTGTGTTTTCCACCGGGGACCTGAAGCAAAAGTGCCACAAGACAGCAAGCCTTTTCTTCACGGGACTTACAGTCCAATGTGGAAAGTTCCAGAAGTTTAAATAATTTTATCTAAATGTTCTGAGTGCTTGGTGACCAACTGTGATGATTTTCAATGACTTCTGAGAAATGAATCTGTATCTCTGAGCAGTGGCATTAATAACAATTTCAGGGAGCTTCAATCGTAAAAGTTCCATTTCAAAAGTAGATATCAAACCTGCTAAGTTAAAGTGGCTTCAAAATGTATTCGAGCATCTTCCATCCATCTTGGCAGCTGCCTTCCTAGTACCATTTAACATTTGTATTATGAGATATTTTAATAGTGCTTGTAATGCTGCAAAACCATATTGGCTCTTATTTCACTACCAAGGTTGTAATTTTCTGCCACTATTCACTGGTTCAATTAGATCCCCACTATACATAATAACTGTATCTATGCACCTGAAAAGCATCAGGGAAACTAAGTATAGATATCATATTCTTTGATACTTACTTTCCAATTTACTGATTGTTGAGCAGGGTTTAGTCTAGCACTTAGCTTTTTGGAATTAGATTCAGCAAGTGAGAGAAAATGGTGTTTGTTATGCTTGGTGAATCGGGAAGAAGCAGCAGCAACCAAACATGTTTTAATTTGACATATAATAGAAAGACACCATTATAGATCTCCAAATAAAACAAAAATAATAATGAGTCAAATGCAGAAGGTGCATCTGCGCGCACGTAAGAGCTAGATGTAGCAGAAAGACGTGTTTCTGCTGCATTAGTTGGCCAGGCACTAATGGACATACCATGCAGAGACATTCTGCAACACTAAGCACACTATGGAAGGGTGGGGAATGAGGAATTTTCTGATTGCCAAATTCCATGTCCATGCATAACATCTGCCATACCTAGTACACTGCAGTAACTGATTATGAGCCAGCTGGGGCTATTTTAAGGTCCTGAGATACATGTGGGGGGATGATGATTCCTTTAGAGGTATTTGCTCAATGTAAAAGCTCTTGCACTCTGTTTTGAGTAAATAAGACAGTTCATCTGCTGTTTTAAAAATTCCCTGGATTCACTCCTCTCTCATCTCAGATCATCCCTGCTCTCACCTGCTCACTCCCTCAGCTCCTCTCATCTAGAACTATTCATTGTGCCGTCGCATGACTCTCAAAATCTGAGGGTGGTGGAAATCCCTCGCTGGTCCATTTATTGAGCTAGAGGTCACTCTCATTCACTTCTTCTTTGTACATCTCATTTTAAGATTCCCCAGATGCTTGATTCTCAGTAAAAGCTTTTTCTGTTAGTTAGCATGAAAAACACTAAGTGAAAAACTGTGTACATTAAAGTAACTGGTAAATAACAAAAAATGGTAATGTGTTGTTCTCCCTTAATGCATTTTCCAGAGCTTTGGTGTCAAAGATACTACATACAGTAAAATAATGTAAAGTAATAATTTTTGTCATGAGAGGCAAAGATTCTATTATCTTTATCCTTTAGAAAAAAATCAAATGCTTTTTAGCTACAGAACGTGAGATAAATCTGAAAGAATTTCCACCCAAAAAATTGTGAAATTTCCCTCTCCCCTCCCTATTTTGCATTGAAATTGTAAACTTTTCAGAATTTTCCAACCAGCTCTGCTGCTATCTTGGGATTTTTGCATGTGGGTAAGTGAATCTGACAGTACACAGTTTAACCAAATTCACTTTAGATCTTTCAAGATAAAACCTTGGTTGTATAGGCAGGTGAGAACAGGAACTCTCAAAATGGGGTCTCAACCCTGGGTCAATGAGTAGGTGGATTTCTGAACACCTAGGAAGCCCCGTTGGCTTCATAATCCTTCACACAATGAATTGCAGGATTGAAGCGTAGGGATAGTGAGTTGATTGTGGTCAAAGCAATGAGCAGGTGTCACAAGTTCCATGATTTTGCTATGTTTTAGGAGGAAACATAGCTGGTTGAAGAGTAGTTGGGCCATGCTCAGAGGAGAAGAATATAGATCAGTTCTCTCATATCTGACTTCCTGTATCGCTGCCTGACAGAGCTGGCAGCACTGGGATAATGTTATAAAGTATAGCAACCTGCATGGAACTTGGAGGGAGGAGCACAGATTGCAGAAGGGAAGAGTCTGGAGTTTGCATCAGGAAGTCAGTCTGTGTGCACATGGCTGGAATACTGGTTGCAGTTGCAGCACCTCTGTAAATATTTCTTTTTTATAAAAGCCAGTTTAGTTTTAGAAACATACAATCTTTTCCTGATACTACTCTGCATGTGGTATATGAAATATAAAGCACTTTCTTTAGGAAAAATAAAGGTTTTTTTTTTTTATAATATAACCCATTACTTTTGGCTATTTTCAGTATAATTTTGTCAATTTGAGAATGGTGGGTTTTTCATGAATATTCACATTGTTTACAGTGACAAACAAATCATATTAATAAAGACATGGGGTATTTCTCTCTTTTCCGTATTGCACTGTCAATGTTACTGTTCTTAACACCATGAGCACTATACTCTGAATCAGAGATATTGAATCGTACATGTAAAGAGAGTGATTTCCCAGCACTCCACTCATCTTCCAGTGAGAAGGCCTGCCCTTCTCCATTCCTGTGACGCTCAACCTTTGTTGGAAAACTGGGGGAATGAAAAAGAAGGCCAAGTATCCTGTAAAAATGTATTTTGGCACATGAAAGAGCATCAGACTAATATTTCTGAACTTAAACTCAGGTAGCTTGGTGCTTAACAAGATAACCATCGTCAAAGATTTACTCTCCTTCATCACCAAGGGTTTCAAGGAAGCATTCTGCCTCTTCCCCGTGTGCTGCTTCTCTTAGCAGTGACATCGTATACTTCAAATGAAGAGGTATAGCACACCCCATGCTAGATCTGATGGACAGCATAGCTGGCAAATGCCATGAGAGCCACCCTCTGCTACTAATGTAAACAAAGGACTGAGAGTTCCCAAGCTGTTGATTTCTGTGAGAGACAATTAAGGAAGCAGCCTCTTCCTGACCACACAGCTGTTCTTCCAGCCTTCTCCCACCCTACTCACCCTGCAGTCCCCTCTTCTCTCCAAACCCACCAGCTCAATGTAACAGTAACCACTGCACTCAGTGGATACTGAGCCACTTCATCACCCCTTCTCTCCAGCATACATGTGGTAAGGGGAGAAATAGAGTGTGGCTTGAAAAGTTCCAGCCTTGGGAGATACAGAGCTCTGTAGGATGTGTTGGTAAAATGAGATTAGAGAGGCTTGGGTCACCCAGAGCATGGGGTTGCATCCCTGCCCATCCTGGCTAATGGCGACTAATGGACTTATCGTCCAGGAATTTATCTAGTTCTTTTTTTAACCCTGTTATAGTTTTGGCCTTCACAACATCCCATGGCAATGAGTTTACAGGTTGACTGTGCATTGTGTGAAGTACCTCCTTTTGTCTGTTTTAAACCTGCTGCCTATTAATTTCATTGGGTGACCCCGAGTTCTTGTGTTATGTGAAGGAGTAAATAACATTTCCTTTCTCCATAACAGTCAACATTTTATAGACCTCTATCACAGCATTTGTCAAACTGGAGTCTGTGGACCGAAGATACTCCAGGGGGTCCACAGGCCCTGCTGATCAACTCCTCCCCCTCCTTCCCTCAACTCCTTCCCCTCCCTCCCAGTGCCTCCTGCTGTTCCCCGGTGTGCAGGAGGCACTGGCAGGGAGGGCAAGAAGTGGGAATGGGGCACGGTCAGGGGAGGGGATGGAATCATGTCCGGCCCTCTGATCAACATCTCCCCCTACCTCCCTCAACTCCTTCCCCTCCCTCCCAGTACCTCCTGCATGCCAGGAAACAGCTGTTCCCTGCCATGCAGAAGGTGCTGGGAGGAGTGGGGACGGGGCACGCTCGGGGGAGGGGGCAGAAAGAGGTGGGGAAGAGGAGGGGCCGGGGTGAAGTGGGGGCAGGAAGAGGTGGGGTAGGGCCTTGGGGGAAGAGGTGGATGGGGGAAGGACCTGGGTCTGAGCAGAGGGCTTGGAGATCCATGAAAAAATGTTAAATAAAAATGGAGGTCCTCAGGTTGCTGAAGTTTGAGAACCGCATATCCCCCTTAGTCCTCTCTTTTTCAGGCTGAAAAGTCCCAGTCTTTTTAATCTCTCCTCATACGGAGGCTGTTCCATACCCTAATCATTTTTATTGTCCTTTGTCCTTCCAATTCCAATATATCTTTTCTGAGATGTGGTGACCAGATCTGCAAGCAGCATGCAAGATGTGGGCGTACCATGGATTTATATAGAGCCATCATGACATTTTCTGTCTTATCTATCCCTTGCCTAGTGGTTCCTAACATGCTGTTCACTTTTTTTTTTTTACAGCCACTGCACATAAAGCAGATGTTTTCAACCCACCACAATTTGTGTGTCTCTGTGTTTATAATATCCTCACAAATGATTCTGATAAACTTAGCTACATTTTGGGGCTGTTCAAAAGATATTACCAAGAGTGCTTGTGTCTGCTGGTCCAGCCCCAGGAAGGACATCAATGAGCTTTCTCTTTTTAAATTTTTTTTTAAACTCTGCAAGTCCTCACTTCAACCGTTGCTGTGTCAACCAGAACAGTAGCTGTCACACTTCCTCTCCAAACAACCAGATTCATGAGGGCTTTCTAAACATTACATAAAGGACCAACAATATTTTCCCCTCCCCTATTCTTTCCAATTGTTTAATTATATCTACTTGTTGAGTTGCCTTGATTAGATTATGAGCTCTTCTAGATGGTGGCTGTCTTAGAATCATAGCCCTGGTCTACACTGGGGAGGGGGGGAGGAATCGATCTAAGTTACGCAACTTCAGCTACATGAGTAACGTAGCTGAAGTCGACGTACTTAGATCGACTTACTGTGGTGTCTTCACCGCAGTGAGTCGACTGCTGCCACTCCCCCGTCGACTCTGCCTGTGCCTCTCGCCGAGCTGGAGTACAGAAGTCGACGGGAGAGCGCTCAGGGGTCGATTTATCGCGTCTAGACTAGTCGCGATAAATCGATCCCTGCTGGATCAATCGCTGCCCACCAATCCGGCCGGTAGTGAAGCCATACCCATTGAATCACAGGATTAGAAGGGGCCGCAAGGGTCATCTAGTCTAACCCCTTGCCACAATGCAGGATTTGTTGTGGCTAAACCCTCCAAGACATATGGCTAGCCAGCCTCCTTTTGGAAACCTCCAGGTGTTACCACAACCCCCCTAGGCACTTTGTTCCATTGACCCACTGTTCTTTTAGTCTCTTTGTACAACACCTAGCACAATGAGGCACTACTCCTACTTGGGGGATCTACATGTTACTCTAGTATATTTAATTAATAAAAATGATTGCAGAAGCTCAAAATGAGCTGAAGAGCTAAGGAGAGCTTTTCTCCCATAGTCCCATGCTGCAAAATTTCTGCCAGAGAGGCAGTCTGAGTCCACATGAGACTTATATACAAATACACACAAGCAATATTTAATAATGCTAAGGAACTAATCAAAATATTTTTAGAATTTAACTTTCAGGCTCCAAATCAAATCAAACATTTGTAGAATCTCTATTTAAAAGAATTTGTCAAAAAAGCATCTGGTATCTGAAATTAGGTACAGTCAGAAAATAACTCAAATTTAAAAATAGCCTAAAATTTAACCTAACCTCTAATAACATGATGATCTAATGAAAGTTCATGAGCTTCACTGATATTCAATGATGGCAGGAAATGCATTTACAGTAAATGTGATAAAAGACTAATTAAGCTAAAAGATACCCTTTTAAGCCTTAATTAGAAGATGGGTATGCAGTGTTGAAGGCACTTAGACAGCTGCTAAAAACATTTTACCTATTTATACATGGAGAAAAGAAATGGTGCAACAAGAATTATACCAAATGCTAAAATGATGAATTTGGACTTTGGGGAGAAGCCTGAATAAATAATTAGTAAATGTTAAAAATGACCACTCTTAAAATATGGGAAAACTTCCAACAAGGGCACCTTCCAACAGATAGAACAGAAACTTTTGTAAAAAGTACAATAACTGCAACATTTTCAAAATGATTGTCAAATGTGATAACATTTTAGCCAATGGCTAATCAATAGCAGCAAGATTTGCACAATTATGATTTTCAAAATCAAACTTGGGTGAAATTTCCCCCCAAATGCTATTTGATTGCAAATTTTGGCAAGGGAAAAATACAGACATAGTTTTTTTTTTTTTTTTTTTTTTATTTATTTATTTTTTTTAAGTATCATCGTTGCTGACCAAAGATTGGGAAACCTCCATTTCGCAAAAATCATTTGTCTAACCCTAGCCGGGATGTAGCACAGTAACTTTCCTGGGAGGCTGGAGAGCCAGAAAGACTCAAAACATTTCATTCAGACATTTTCTAAATGAAACACTTTGATATATTTTTTGTTTGAAACGACTTTTAGTTTCAAAATTTACTTGAATTTTCTTTTTTTTAAAAAGTCAAAACATTTTAAAACAGTCATGATTGAAGCCAATTTTAATCAATAATGTGAAAACAAACTCTTTTGTTTTACCCTGAATTATTTTGTTGACTTTTTGATTTGCCAAAAATTTTCATTTTGAGTCTGATCCAAAATGTTGTGTTTTGTTTGTTTACTTGTTGAAATTGGCAACAAATTGAAAAATCCATTATTCACCTTGCTCTACTTTTGACATATGTTAGCGGTACAGGTGAGTTCCAGCAGTAACTCTGCAATTAAACAACAGAAACTCAGCAGGTAACATTTTTACGATAAAATTGCAACATTTGGCCTTATCCATCTCTACCACTATCTTTATGGAATTTTATGAACTATTGAAAAGTGTGTAGGGGGAATAGGGAGGGGAAATTACTTATGGTTTTACTAGGAGTTCTAAATTCAAACAGTCTTAAAAATGCCTTACTCACACACCACTCTAGTGAATTTTTATGACTGTAGTTTAATATCATTGTGCTGCTGTTTTCCAAGCATTTCAATTGTCTCGATACTTTATAATTTATTAAATATTTGTTGTTTTGATATTCTTCTTCATCTTCTTCTCACAGTTGGCTGGCTGTAAAAATGATATGGTAATAGAGAAAGCTGCCTTCCTAGTGTTGAGTGAGAATTTACCACATTTGCCTTCCAAACTTTCCTTACAATAGTTAGTTAGAACTAAGAACAGCATTCCAGGTCAAACACTGCATATTTATTGGCAACATTAAAAGGTTACAGTATTTTCTAGCTACCTGAGAAACTAGTGTGGAATAGTAAAGCTAAGGAATGTTTGGAGAAGCAATCTCAAGTGACAGACATCAAAGTGGTATCAAAATGTAAATTTTTTATTTAAACAACTGATCTTTATAGTGACAATACCTTTGCATTTTTGCTATTCTCTACATTTCACAGATGAGGAAACTGAGGCAAAAAGAGATTATGGGCTAAACGCACAGCTATTGTGACTCCATTGTAGTCATTTGATTTATAGTAGGGATGACTTTTTTTCTTCTTTTTGTTGAGTGAGTGAAAATAGCTTTCCTGAGTCCCAGTTCTTTAAACCACAAGGCCATCTTATCTCCCACTACAGAGTGTTTCCAATCCCTTTTATATTTCTGTTCTTTTATTCTATAACAAGCTGCTGACCTGTGACCTTCAGGAATGCATCATTCCCAACCATTCCAAAAATACATAAAAAGGCTGCCACTTCAGGCACCTAACCACCAAGAACAGTGACATGAGCTTTTTTTTCCAGACACTAATATTACTCATTGCTTAATTGCAGCATAATATTTGTACTTTTGTTAAGGCTTTTTCTGCTTACAAGTAATTAAATTGTTACTCACTTACTGTCTCATATGAAATGTTTTTTTATATTATAAAGAAATGGTAGCAACTCCATGGTTTTAGGCAGAATTGAGATTTGCACTTAAAGTAGGACTACAATCCCTCTGTTTTACACTGATGCTTGAATTTGGTGTAATATCTCAGAGGACAATTTACTTTTCGGTATTGTCATAACTATAAATGGAAGGGTAACAGCCCTCCGGTGTACAATAGTATAAAATCCCTCCTGGCCAGAGACACCAAAATCCTTTTACTTGTAAAGGGTTAAGAAGCTCAGGTAACCTGGCTGACACCTGACCCAAAGGACCAATAAGGGGACAAGATACTTTCAAATCTTGGTGGGGGGAAGGCTTTTGTTTGTGCTCTTTGTTTTGGGGGTTGTTCACTCTTGGAACTAAGAGGGACCAGACATCAATCCATACTCTCCAAATCTTTCTGAACAAGTCTCTCATATTTCAAACTTGTAAGTAACAGCCAGGCAAAGCGTGTTAGATTTATCTTTGTTTTCTCAACTTGTAAATGTTCCTTTTGCTACAGTGTTTACCTCTGTTTGCTGTAACTTTGAACCCAAGGCTAGAGGGGGTTCCTCTGGGCTCTTTGATTCTGATTACCCTGTAAAGTTATGTTCCATCCTGATTTTACAGAGATGATTTTTACCTTTCTTTCTTTAATTAAAAGGCTTCTTTTTAAGAACCTGATTGATTTTTCATTGTTTTAAGATCCAAGGGGATTGGATCTGGACTCATCAGGAATTGGTGGGGGGAAAGATGGGGGAGGGAATGATTAATTCCTCCTTGTTTTAAGATCCAAGGGGTTTGGATCAGTGTTCACCAGGGAATTGGTGGAGGAGTCTCTCAAGGCTACCCAGGGAGGGAAAGGTTTTGGGGGGGGAGACAGAGTTTCCCAAATGACTCAAACTATTTGGGTGGTGGCAGCAAACGTAAATCTAAGCTGGTAGTTAAGCTTAGAGGTTTTCATGCAGGTCTCCACATCTGTACCCTAAAGTTCAGAGTGGGGAAGGAACCTTGAAAGGTGTTTTTTTTTTCTGTAAAATATTTACTAACTTTTGCAGATGACATTTTTTTAAATGTTCCATTTAGCGATCCTGCCCTGTGTCTTTCACATTTCTTTGGATTCTTTCAGCTAAACATCCATAGTTCCCACCAATGCCAAATTGCACATGCATACACACATTCTGATAACATCTTGGACATAGATCATTCACAGTTAAATACTGTGCATGCATGTGGGGACAGGGATTTATCCCTGTGCCAGTCTTAACACTGGCACAGGGACTTAGTGGAGGTGGCTCGTACTTCCTCTATTTGGAGGCTGCATTGGTCCTGGGTTGGGTGAGCCCAGTGTCTTTTTACTAAGCCAACTCCACTATGGGGAGCCCTTCAAATGCTGTTGCCTTGGATGTAGTGGCGAGAAAAAAGTGTCTCTGTGCCAAGGCATTAGTGCATTCGGGGTGAACCTTGCTGGAGATTTTGATGTGCTGATACCTCAGCGCAGAGACATTGGGTTTCCCACTGGCACAGACTCCTGTCTATCCCCTAATTTCCCCACCCATTCAGAGTGCCCCAACTAAATCTCTCCCTTACCACAGCCCTCCACCTTCCTTGATTCACCCCTTCCCTCCAACCTAACAGGGTTATTAATTGCATCCTTTTCCGGCCCTCATTGAAGGCAGTGGAATGCATACAATTCATTAAAGTATAAAATATGCACACAATTATGTTGATTAATAAGATAGTGTAAAAATAAGTTCATTCAGAACTACTTGCTCAAACAACCATATTGCAGTTTGAAACATTGCACTGTGACACTTCAAAGAATTTGTGTATACCCTGAATTTCAGCCCTGGCTGTAATAGATCTTTGCAAAGCCCTGGCTGTGGGCGGCATTGAAAAGATGTGTGTGAACCTGGTGGATGGGAAATAGGAAAACATGAACATTCATGAAATTCCTTTTGGTGTCAAGAGGAGCACCTCTCCATTGAACTGATTTAGGATGGAACATCAGATGAAGTGGTTACATTTTCTCTTTACATTACAGTTTCTCTTTCCTGTGAGTCATGAATCTTCCTGTAAGAATGCACTATGGGTTAGCAGAATAGAGGTGATTGTCCACATTCCAGCTGCATCAGTCTGTTTCTTTTAGAAAAATACTTTAGTGGTTTCCATATAACACACCCTAACACATTAGGTGATGTGTAATTGCGAATCATCCTAGCTATAGTACTGATATAATCAGCAGGAATCAGTGTTCAGACTCAGTAGTTTTACACTTAGGCGTGGTCTACACTGAGGGGGGGAATTGATCTAAGATATGCAACTTCAGCTACGAGAATAGCGTAGCTGAAGTCGACGTATCTTAGATCGACTTAGAATTACTTACTTTGTGTTCTCGCGGCATGGGATCGATGGCCGCGGCTCCCCCGTCAACTTTGCTTCCGCCTCTCGCCAGTTCAGCAGTCGACGGGAGAGCGATTGGGGATCGATTTATCGCGTCTACACTACATGTGATAAATCGATCCCCGATAGATCGATCGCTACCCGCCGATCCGGCGGATAGTGTAAATATACCCTTAGAAGTAGAAATGAGAGTGGTTTCAATGTTTTATTTTAATAACTTTTCAAATAAAAATATTTTATACCTCAAATATGTATGTGAATTAGAGAGAAAAGATGAAAAGCTAGTGGGATATTGATAAGGGGAGCATAGATGTGTTATTTACCACTTCACATAACTTAAAAACCAGGGGTCACTCATTGAAATTAATAGGGAGCCACAAACGTAAGGAAGTATTTCACACAATGCACAGTAAACCTGTGGAATTCGTTGCCAGGGGATGTTGTGAAGGCCAAAAGTATAACTGGATTCAAAAAAGAATTAGAGAGATTCATGGAGGATAGGTCCATCAATGACTATTAGCCATGATGGTCAGGGACACAACCCCATGCTCCAGGTGCCCCTAACCCTCCAGCTGCCAGAAGCTACACAAGGGGATGGAAGACTCGAAACTGTCCTGTTCTGTCTATTCCCTTCAAAGCATCTGGCACTGGCCACTGTCAGATGACAGTATTCTGGGCTAGATGGCCCATTGATCTGACCCTGTATGGCCCTTCTTATGTTCTTGTGCCATAGGTAAGGCTGTTGGGGCTTTTAGCCCTTTTTTTTTGGTTGTTGTTTTAACTTTCACCCTCCATCTTAGTCCATCTTCTTGTTACCAAGGTTGGTGCCCTTTTTAGGAGCCTATTTTTCTGATTGGTTAAAATTTAAACCTAATCTACCTACCAACAGTAAAGCCAGGAAAGGGTCATCTGATGCTCGGTTATTCTGTCTAGTGAGAGAAAGATTATATAACGGGGTTGCACAGTCTGTCAGGTGCTGTCTGCTCAGGAGGCAGCCTGTGTTCGGTCCAACCTGTCTCTGTGCTCGGTCATGCAATGGAGGAAGAGGAACATCATCAAACACCTGTGCTTACCTCATTGTCCATCATCGAAGAGGTTCTCCTGTTCCATCTCGAGTTCCTGATTCCGGTAACTGTCCTCAAGGTCCCGATCTGAATTACCTGAGAAGCAAGACAGATGAGAGCATTGTGAGCCATCTGCACCTGAGCTCCTTTCACTCCTAGAAATTGAATAATATTGACATTTTATTTGTGTTGTGCCCATATAAGTTAGGGGTTGGGTCTGGGCTTCAAGCCCACTGTACTTGTAAAACCACCAAGCTGTTTTATTCTGTTTTACTCTGTTTAATGCTTTCTTGCCCTTTTCTCTATCTTGTGTTACTTATCTCTTAATAAATCCTCCTGCCTGTTCTCACCTTTTAAAATGACTATGTTTCATTTGACCTGCGGCTAATAGGTGATAGACCCTACAGGGGAATCAATCCTTTGGTCCTTAAATCAATTCCACCAATCTCTTCTGGTAACTGGGCAAATTATTTGTGAATAGAATAAAAGGAGTAAATACTGCTAGTAAAATATATGTGAATAGGGTAGCAAAAGAAGATTCTTCTTGCAAGAGATTGGCAAATGGGTGAATAATAGTTTAGACCTTGCTTTAACATACACCCAATTCCTCTTTGAAAGGGTGTACCAGTGGGAATGTGCATACTTTAGCAAGATAAGATAAACCTTAAGCTTATTACTCTTTTAAAAATAAAAAAAGAAACTTACTCTAAGTTGTTCCTTCCTTTCCTAGCTCTTTGTGTGGATACAACACTCCAGTAGAATCATTGCCAGTAACTTGTTTTCCCAGGTACACTTACCAGCATTCTGCTATCTTTTGCCACTCTACAAAAACATAATGAACGCATTGCTGCTGAATAAAGGTTAAAAATAAACACCAGGAATTTTAGCTATCAAAATTTGATCCTACGGGTCTCATCATAAGTATTTACTTTGATCCTTTTCCTGGCATTGCCTGCCATGCAAGTGCTAATTTACCAAAGATTAAAGCTGGCTGAAAAATAAGAAGGAAAAAAAAAGCAGCATTTCTGTAGGAAATATTGAAACAGCAAGACCCCAAATAAAAAATCTATTTTCTTTTGTGTGCTGAGTAATGCACATTCACTATAGTTTATATCTTGGTTCACAATAACATTCAAGTCCAATCCAGAAAAGAGAAAACAATAGATTTGTTTAGTGCTTAGACTACAACAATTAAAAATAGACTCAGTGTATCACACGTAAACACAAAATTGCATAAAAGACACACTTTTTGAAAATACACAACTTATAGAGCTAAAACAGAGATATTAATAATGTGCCTTGAATTATTTCCCATGGCCCAACACTCCTTGACTTGGCAGAATATTGTCCAGCTTAGTGAGGTATGTAATAAGGCTGCAGAGTCTTTGGTTAGCATATAAGAGCTAGCCTGGGATTTGCATTGCTCTGTGTGAAGTAAGCTATGTTGGGGGGTCACAGGTTGACTTCTATGTGTAGGGCTGGTCTGTTTGGTGGGGGGAGGGCTTTCAAGGTGGAGGACAGAGTGCTGGAGTGTTGAAGACCAGTAGTGTTGTTAGAGCCCTCTGGAGAGTTTGGTCATCTAAATGGGATTGGTGCACCTTTCACTGGGGGGATTCAAAAGGGCAGGAAGACTTGAGTAGCCAAGTTCTCCCAGCAAAGGTGAAAAGGCATTGTATTTATGACTAGGCATCAAGTGGGGAAGTCATCGATAGGTGCTAGAAGGGAGTATTATCAGCAAAACAGCACTCCATTTGCACCCAAAGTTCATGATTTTACAACTTCACAGTTGGCACTAGTTTAGCACTGTCCTTATGTACATGCACTAATGTTTCTGACAGATGCTCTAGAGGAAGTAGCAAAAAACTGAATTCCAGGTTAATGTAAAGGTTTAACATCTTTTTTGGAACACACTGATATAAAGTAGTAGGCTCTTTCTTTAAACTCATTCTCATCTACAAACCATAATTCTGAGTCAGTGATTTAGATGTAAAGTACATGGAGAGGAGAAAATCACAAAACAGTTCCAAAGCTACAGACTATGGTAAATAGCATGTTGTCATGTAGCAAATGATAAACAAACTATGGAAGAATGTAGAGTGGAGAAGAAAACACATTCCCTGGGGCTGAGAAGTTATTGTCTGTTTATAGACATGGCACAGATAGTTTGAAAGAGGAGACATTTTTCTGCCTTCCACAACCCTGTAAACAAATCACAGTTCTGAATGATCAGACATTTATTTACTACATGACAAATAACTCATTATGTGAGCCCAGTCCTGCTCCTATTGAAGTCAACAGGAGCAACATCAGCTCCTAAAAGAAAATATTTTAAAAATATTTACAATACTGCAACCCCAAGTAGTCAAAAATCAAGTGTCAGGCCCCAAAGTAACACAAGGTTTTTTAAAAACACTAAATTTGGGGTGCTTTTGATTTGTCTTTTGATTTTTGAGCCTTTAGGAGAATCACATTTTCAAACTTTTGCCCACAACCAAGAAAGCTAGAAACTCCCTTTGGTTGTAAATTTGAGACAGGTGATAGTTACTCGTGTGATAGTGTATTTAGGGCTAGTTTGTGTCCCTATATTAGACCAAAGCTCTTTGTAATTTTAGGCACCTTACTATGCTGTCCCAAGAGCAGTGCAGGGGAGCATTGTAGCTCATGGCCTCAGCTAGTCCTGACGGTTTGGGCCATAATAATATACTGCTGAATGTACTGCGCCTGCTGGAATGTTGGAGGGGTGGAGCCAACAGCTCTGCCTATTCTCCATTCTTCCTCACCCACACCCCATCTACCTATTTAGGGTCAGGGGAAAGAAGAGTTAAGGGTGTGTCTACACTGGAAGGTATAAGTTCCAGCTGGAGTAAACAGACTTGTGCTAGCTCTGATGGAGCTAACATGCTAAAAATAGAAGTGTAGCCATGCCAGTGTGAGCAGTGGGAGGGGCTAAGCCACTCAAGTACATACCTAGGGTCTCAGATGGGATCAGACTTGGGCAACTAGCCTGTCCCACCACTCACACAGCCATGGATACACTTCTATTTTTAGCACTCTAGCTCAATCAGAGCTAGTGCATGTATATTTACTCGAACTGGAAATTACACCTTCCAGCTCCAGTGTAGAAATACCCCATGATCCATGTACCAGTGCAGAGAAACAGAGGTGGCTACACTTCCCTGCATGGGCATTCAGTCAATATGACTCTGTGGAACAAATTCAATGTGGAAAGAGTTAAAAAATAATACAGCTCTCTTATATTTCCCCAAACACTGAGCAGAGGGCAAAATTGTCTCTAGCATCCTACATACAAGAGAGGAAATACTGTTGGACAAAGCGGGGGGGGGGGGGAAGTGATGGCTTTTTGGTGTACAGAAACTTTATACTGCAATGAGGTAACAACTCACTCCTTTTTTTCCTTTAAAATAATGGAATAAATAATAGAAGCAATAGCTGCAACTCCATCCTCTGAAAGGTTTTTTCCCCTCCACGTCTCAAGATTTTATACAGAACTACTAGTGAAGAACTGTCAGGTTGTGAAATTAGCCTTTGAAATGTGCTTTACAATGACTGATTTGCCAAACTCAAAGGTTATAGCTTTGCAAGTTTGGGGACTCGCAAAATCCACACAGCTCCACAAAAAATTGCAAATGTCTCTCTAACCACTTGGAACTTTTTTATGGCCTCTGGAAAAAAATGAGTTCAAAACTGGACTTTGATAACAAATTAAAATAAGGCTGGCGGTCCCAACCTGGTCCTTTGCACAGTTGTCCACATCAGAAAACCCTCATGCAATTTGACATAATTTAACATCATCTCCTCAGAAGTCTAGCAAGGGAGTTGCAAAGCAGAGTT
The DNA here is from genome assembly GCF_002925995.2 of Terrapene triunguis. NCBI lineage: Eukaryota > Metazoa > Chordata > Testudines > Emydidae > Terrapene > Terrapene triunguis. The sequence goes on along the minus strand of NW_020664419.1, from coordinate 39,146,847 downwards.
GGAAGTGCTGGCTGAGCTTTGCTGGGGAAGTGTAAATAGCGCCTTTGTGCACTATTGCAACTATCCATAATAATAAATATTTCTTTGCTCTTATATAGCACCTTGCATCCAAGGATCACAGATTGCTTTCCAAAATTCAGTAAGTTTTACTCAGTGCTATTAGTCTTTTTACAAGCATTAGATTCACACATCATTTGTTAGAAAGGAATTATTTAGAAGAGAATGTATGTGTTTCGCTAAATAGATGAATTCATATGATGGTATGAAATATTAACCACTATTTGAGATCTCTCGGCTCACCAAGTCACACATAGATAGTGCATGTAGTGACGTTTATTGGTTTATTTTTTATTACAGTCCTGTCCTCCTGAATGCCTGTGCCCTGTATCTATTACAGCAGAGCCTCAGAGTTATGAACACCTCGGGAATGGAAGCTGTTTGTAACTCTTAAGTGTTCGTAACTCTGAACAAAACAATATGATTGTTCTTTCAAAAGTTTACAACTGAACATTTACTTAATGCAGCTTTGAAATTTACTATGCAGAAGAAAAATGTGGCTTTTAACCATCTTAATTTAAATTAAACAAGCACAGAAACAGTTTCCTTACCTTGTCAAATCTTTTTTTAAAACTTTCCCCTTATTTTTTTAGTAGTTTACGTTTAACACAGTACTGTACTGTATTTGCCTTTTTTTTTTTTTTTTTTGGTCTCTGCTTCTGCTTGATTGCGTACTTCCAGTTCCAAACAGGGTGTTTGGATGACTGGTCAGTTCGTAACTCTGGTTTCATAACTCTGAGGTTTTACTAAATGTCTTTTATCTGTGATTCTAGAACCCTATCTCTTTATTTTGTCTCCTTTCATACTGTTATCCCAAACTTAAATTTCTGCAGCACACACTGTCTTTCAGTCCCTGATTTCAGCACCTCATCCAGTGTTACAGATGCTGATATCTCATCAAGGGTCTCTTTCTACACTGGGTCCCTTTCTTCCTGCCCTTTAAGCATACAGACCTCTTCTTCCTCTGTGCAACCCCACTGTGAAACCACTCAATCTCCTGATGCTTTCTACATTATTAATGCTTTCATTCTCTTTCTTCCTCACCACCACTTAGATCGCTCACAAAAATTTGACTGGCTTGTTCTGGGTGGGAGCCATGCAATGGCCACGCAAACAACATGTCTTCCCTCATCCAACTTTTCAGAAACTGAATTTCTAACTTGATCATTAAAGAACTGGTTCTGGTGGAAAGTCTCAAGCATCTCATGCTCTCCCAAGATGAAATTGTCTGGATACACATCTCTGCCATCCTTAGGAAGAACTAATCCAAAATATCAACATAATTATAAGCAACAGGAACAAGGCAGTTATGTTCTCTGCCACAGTCTTCCTGTGTGACCTTGTGAAAGTCACCTAACCTGTCTGTGCCCTAGTAACATGGGACTAATAATACTTATTTTTTCTCACCCACAAAAGTCTGCCTTGCCCATGTAGATTGTAAGCGCTTTGGGGTAGTCACTGTCTCTTGCTGTCTGTATTCCCAGCAGCTAGTAAAATGAGGTCCTGATCTCAGTTGGTACTACTATAATAGTAGTACTACTATTAATAATTGATAAAAATTACAAAAAAATTGAAAAAATTAAAAACAGAAACATGTACAGAGAATAGAGACAATAGGATACTACAGGGTTGGCTGCCAATACAGGTTTGCAGATCAGGAGAGGAATCTTCCTGATGGGATAAAATCAACTATTTTTATTGAAAAGAACAGCTACTAACTAGAGGTATGTGTCCTTAAATGTCCTTTTATAAGTTAATGGTTAATCTAATGAGGCTTGGAACTCCAGCTTACAGTGACAATATACTGAATCAGTTAGGACTCAACTGAACAGAACAAAACCAAGCATTCAGCCCAGGAATACTAATCACTTCTCAGTCAAGATCTCCTGAGGAATTCTCCTTGCCTCAGAGAACAACTTCTCTAATGAGCCACCTCTTCATGTTCTGTAGAAAATGTGGAAATCTTGTGACTACTGCTGCAATTAATTACCTATCTCATTAATGAAGAAATCATCAAATCCCAGCCATTTGCAGTAAGATACCACTTCCTCACAACCGCCTTCGTCCTTCCAGCATGTATTCTATTTTATTATTTAGAAGCATCAGATTTGTTCCGCTGTATCAAAATGAAACTAAAATGGGCAGAATCATTTAATTCCTCCCCTCAATGATTTTTTCAGCAGAAGAACAAATGAAACCCGGTAGAGATGTAGCAGTGTGTGAATCACTGAAAGCTTGTCCCATCAGAGAAATCATTCTTCCACACAGCAAAAAACATCTTTGAAGGATTAGAACTCCTTGTTAATGAATTTTCCAGTTCAACGTTTTATGTCCCATACATAAAGAAGACAGCTAATATGATTATATGCATGCACATCCGAGAGATGAAGCATGGCTAACAGGAATTGCTTTCATAAGGCCACAATTGGAAGCTTTCTGTGAAGATAGTTCTGATATGAATGTGCTGAAATTCTGATATGGGACTATGGAAAACAGTGTTTTCATTCATAGTTCAGACATGGAGACAACAAATTATTAAGAAATCAAAGCAATTGTTTAGAAAGGTTTTTTTTTATGAATTAGACATAGCACCAACCTTGAACTATGTGAATAAAAGACACTATTAGGGACATTTAATCTCTTCCAGCATGATTCCAGTTTTGCTGCATGGACCATGATGCTTGACTGCTACAAAACTGAAAGTATGTTTTTCTCATTTCAAATGTTGATAAAATTCCACATGGGGGAGAGAACTAAAACTGAAATATTGGGAAGCATGTAACACAATATGCTTTATAGTAACAGTGAAACTTGTAAAGAGACAACCTTCCATTTTAAGATACCACCAGAATTTCAATAGCACAAGGTGGGTTGAGGTGTTTTTGGCTTCTGATGGAATTCACTCCCCACTGAGTATCGGGTTCCAAATATTGGTGTGTTACATTTGTGCATTCTCCACTGACTGACATGAGGTAGCAAAGGGAAAAATGAGAGCACTGTCTATTTAACTAACATTAATTAATCATCCATCACTGCCAAGTCTTAACAGGATTGCCAAAGATGACTTTTACCCCTGAGACTCATAAAAGAGTTGATACTTTGTCTTTACAATGTACCAAAATTACACTCAGCCTAAGGAATTGTCTAAATATTTGCTGGATGAGGATACTTCAAGTTCCCTATCAGGTATTCACCATCACCACCATCGCCATCCACCCATTTAAACTGCTTACACTGAACCCTCTGCTATAGTATCTATAGACACAGTATATTTTTCCAGATCAATGTATAAACATTTCTAGTAAGATCACTTAATCTGAGTTTGTTTTCCTATCTCCTTGCTTATGGTTATGAAAAAACATTTTTATGTACATAGGAAAAACAAATAGCTCCTCCTCCCTCTCACCTGTCCTGTCTACACACACAAATAGTATACAGGGTTTATCACAAAGTAAGCAGGAGCATTTTATGGGATCCCCTCATTACTGTGTCAGCAGGAAATCACTGCTGTTCTGTAAATGCTACATAGATAAACCTCGGTTGACTGGTTGAAGAAAAGGAAGTATAAAATCCTGAGGAAACTCTGAACATTTCTGAAGACTTTATAGGCAGAGATTTTGTCTGGACCATGTATTAATGGTGGATATCCTACAATTTTCAAAAGGGTTTGCAGCCTCAGAATCATACTGGATCCATCATTGCTCTTAGATTCACAAGCAGCAATAGTGAGCTACTGTACATTTCCCATCCATCCATCTCTCCATCTCAACCCTTTGTACAGTGACATCCCTTTAGCATTTAATGTCTTAGAGAATAATACCATGGGCAGCTAGCCAGGAAATTGGGGCCAACCCTCTCAAATGTAAGCCTTCCAATGATCATCCATACCTTTTTAACTTCAGACTTGACTACCGTAATAGATCTCACTTAGACCTACTCTTGATGTTCACCCAGGAACTGTAGCTAATGCAGAACTCAGCTGTCCATCATCTCAATGGGGTGAGTTACCATGAATATATATGCCTAAGTCTATGAGCTGGCTTCTTGATCGTTTCAGATTAGAGTTTTAGGTGCTGGTGGTGATTTATCCACCTACGAATACTCTGAGACTCAGGGCAGGTGAGAACAGCTGAGAAGTATTTGCTGACAGTTACTAAGTGATCATTTTGGGCCAAATGTTGACCCAGTATAAACCACTGCACTCCCAGAGCCTTCACAAATAAAGGGTTTTCTCAGTGCAAGCCTCCTATTTCTGGAATCCACTCCCCTTGGTCATCTATAAGAGCCCAAATGTAACCATATTGAGGGCACAATGCAGAGCTCATTTATTTTGTTCCATTTGTGATTAACCGTTTGGTTGTTGGTTTAATCACTGCTATTGAATTAGATGACTGCTTTGCAACAGGTGCTATAGAAATTAGTAAATAAATATACATTACCATGTGTGTTGCACGCAATCTAGGATATGACATGAGCAGACTGGTATAAATTTGCAATTGACAGCTGTTTATTTAAAGTCTATTTTGAAGCTGTCATTGGTGTTTAATTATTTTGATAGTTTATAGACTATTTCATTGCACATCATCAAGAGAGTATGCTGACATTATACTGTACATCAGCAAAACTTCAATCACTCCTGACGGGAAAAATGTAGGAAAGCTGCTCATGGTAGCTCCTCAGAAGTATGAGGCACTTTCAAGTTGTTCATGACATAATTTAATTTAGGTTTTTGATGTATTTTCAAAAGTTTATTTAACATCATTGGTATAGGGAAAGAAATAAGATTTAGGACAACATTTTCAAAAGCACCAAAATTTCACTTAAGTGAGTTTAAATGGAGACTTGAGCTCCTAAGTCAATTAGGTGCTTTTGAAAATTTGACCCCTACAGTCACTGAAAAATCAAAGTCAACAGACATCCCCACACATGAACTGTAAATTAAACTATGCTGGTTTAGCTTGGAAGAACCACTTAGAAGCTACCCCTTTTGGGGTCTATTCTCCCCTGTGTCAAAACTCCTCTCAGTGCAAGAGAGAGGTTTAAGAATTGGAGGATTAGAACCCAGGTCAGTAGAGCCTGGGACAGCTGATATTCCTACAGTGCTACCAGGAAGCTATACAGAGGTCTTCCCAGGTAGCACTGTAGAGAGTAGGCACTGCAGGAAGTACTGCCCAAGGGACCCAGTGTGATGGTACCCTGAGGCCCTCTGATTGGCCAAGCACCCTATTTAACCCTATGGATTGCCCCAGGAAGTTGTCTGGGTAGTAAAATCTGCACAGATTTTAACTTGCAGCAATGCCAGATGTTGGTTGATCTTCTGGTCTCTGATCCCAGGCTGACTTTGACCTTGCTTCCTGATTCTAGCCTGGTACTGCCTCAGTTCTCTGGTCTCTGATTCGCACGCCGCTGCTCCCCCTCCCTCCAAGGCTCTCAAACCTGGGAGGGAGGGGGAGATCCCGGGCGGCCGCGGCGCGCAAAACAGCTGATTCACACGCCGCTGCTCCCCCTCCCTCCCAGGCTCTCAAACCTGGAAGGGAGGGGGAGATCCCGAGCGGCCGCGGCGCGCGAAACAGCTGATTTGCGCGCCGCTGCTCCCCCTCCCCCCTAGGCTTGAGAGCTCTTCATGGCCCTCTTCTTAGAGGCCGTGTGGCCAAGGGCAGCAATGTGGGTTCCATTCTCAGCTCTGCTACTGGCCTGCTAGGTAACCTTGGGCAAGTCACTTCACCTCTGTTTCTCCATCGGTAAAATGTCTATAATGATAGTTGCTGCCTTTGCAGAGTACTTTGAGCTCTATGCATGAAAAACACTATATAAAAATCAGGTGGGTATTAATGGCAAAAGGTCAGCTAAAAATTTCTCTTACATTTTTCTACGAGAAATTTTTCCAAATAACCTTACTCTACAAGAATGTTTTAGAAACATCCTTCAGGTAGATAAAATACTGTAAAGATATCTATAGTCTTCAGTCCTTAAGAATTTTAACTGTGTTATTTGGGGGAAAGGGAACAGAGACTTACTGAGGTTAATGATCTTGCTCTCTACCAGCTGAAGGATTTTAGTGCTTTCGCTTTACCCTCATTCAAAGAGCCCCTGGGGGATATGGGTTAGATGAAGTTCTAACTTCTGAGCGTTGGTGAGAGTCTACAGCCCTTCATCTCTGCCACCTGTCCTTTTTGTAAGCAGGTAGGAGTTCACAGTACATATCTTGAGTTCTGTGTGGAACACGGACGCCACTATTGTATCTCCTGAAGTTTGGGGTGCACTTCAGCCTTCACCTTCTCTTTTGGAGGCCTCCTCTGTGCTCTACTAAGTCTCAGCTATTTAGAATTTCAGGAAGTAGAAGATAGTGAAGGGAAGGAAGCAAGAAGGTGGAAAACAATACAGTGTTGTGGGATTAGGGGATAACAATGAAATGTTATGGGAGAAAGAAAATGATAAATCCCCAGTTTTAGATACATGTGGATAAAAAAACACATTAAGACTGCTCAAATAATGCCAGATTTCCATTCTACATAATGCCTCCTCTCCTTATTCATGTACATCTTCTTTTATTTTATTACTGTAACCCCCAACCTAGCATGTTATCTCTCTGTAGTATTGTCTGGTCTTTCAGCTTTGAGTTGTAAAATTGCATAGTTCTGCTGGAGATCTCACAAAGTGTGTGGCATTCAGAAAATATGTATGTAAGCTGTAAGTCATCTACCTCTTTGTCCCTTTCAGTGTTTGTTTAAGCAAATCAATTAAAAAAATCACAAAAAAGTCTCCACTAATTTTGTGTGCCCAATATGATATATCTAGGGCCTGATTCTAGAGGTGCTGAGCATCAAATACTCTAACTGAAGTTTAAGAAAACAAACAAACCACAAAATTATAGTAGGAACTTTTGAAAATTTTGGCCCTCATCCCTAAATCTCAGTTTCTGTCTCTTCAGTTGAGGGGAAATATCTATACCTTCTTCATAGGGGCATTGTAAAGATTAATTAGTTAATCCTCCTACAAGATATAAAGCTCCCTCTGTATTGTTATTCCATTAAAGTTTTAAGCCCACTTCATTTTCTAAGCAGATAGCAAAAAATTTACATATTAAAGATTGATTTAACATATTTTGTAAATTATCATTTTTTACCCCAGAAAATGAATTAATATCCACAGTGGCTTTTGGCACTGAAGAGAATGCTCACTGTCACTACTTATACTATCTCTGTGGGGTTTGGTATATTTCTACTTGTCAGAGTATCAAGTAGAACAAGGGCTGCTAACAGGGAGTTTTGCAAGGGAGTTCTCCAGGTGAAGGAGGAGCAATACAGCACCCTTGGGGTAAGTGACTGTCTGTAGTGTGTGTTTGTTAGTGTTTGGGAGTTACTTGCTGTGTGCTGAGCTTGTGTTTGTCAGTCTGTTTGTTTGGTTGGTTGTTTGAAGGACTGTGTGCTGTGGCTGGCAGTTGGAAGCTGTGAGCTTCAAAGGAAGGTCTGAAAGCTAGAAGCCTCTGGTAATTGGCTGAGCCTTAATCAGTGGGCGGGGCATTCATACAGGCCAGGCCAGGGCTTTATAAAGCAGTGCACAAGCGACCAGGGAGCTTTTGCGACCAGGGACTGCTAACAGGGAGTTTCGCAAGGGAGTTGGGAAGAGAGCGAGGGTCCCTTGCCGGTTCTATCTGTTTTCCCTTTATTCCCCTTAAAACCTATAAACCAACTACATTCAAAACTTCTTGCTTAAACAACCCTTTCAGCGGACAGGGGGCTGCAGACAGGGAAGTTTGGGAAGGAGTTTGACAGAGGGAGGCTTACGATGGTTAAGAAGACCCACAACACCTGTGCCAGCACTGCTTCTGTCTCCTCCACCTGCACCTGTAGCCAGACAGAGCGCCTGAACATGGATGCTTCTACCCAGATTCTGGTGTGGTTTTGCAGAGACTATAACTTGCAATTTCCACTTACTGATATCCAGGCTGGGGGGACCATCCAATGTGAAAGGTGCCTGCTGGTGGAATCTCTCAGGCAGCAGGTGGGAGAGCTACAGGAGGAGGTGGCTAGGTTGAGGAGCATCCGAATCCACAAGCAATTCCTGGACAGTGTCCATGTGGAGACAGCTGAGGTAGCTGTCCCAGTGCACAGGAGTACTGATACACCACTGGTGGAGGAGGAGATGGCTCAGGGTGGACACTGGCAGCTGGTTACTTCTGGCAGCAAGCAATGCTCCACCCCTGCTCTGAACCCTCCCGCCGTGGTAATAGGTAACCGTTATGCTCTTCTTGATACAGGAGAGAAGGAATCACCCCCTACAATAAAGGAGGAGAAGCCTCGTACCCCTACAATAAAGGAGGAGAAGCCTCGTACAGCTGGGAGGTCTGCTGCCACCACTGCGAATAGGAAACGTAGGGTAGTGGTGGTCAGAGACTCTCTGCTGAGGGGGACGGAGGTGCCCATCTGTCGCCCTGACATTTCATATCGGGAGGTATGCTGCCTGCCGGGGGCCCATATCCGAAATGTTACGGAGGCATTGTCAAGGATTATCCAGCCCTCATCCATGTGGGCACAAATGATACTGCGAGGTATGACACTGAGCGGATCAAGAGTGACTACAGGGCTCTGGGAGTACGGGTGAAGGAGTTTGGAGCGCAGGTGGTATTCTCTTCGATTCTTCCTGTCAAAGGTAGGGGCCCGGGCAGAGACAGATGCATCATGGAGGTGAATGCCTGGCTGCGAAGATGGTGTCGCCAGGAGGGCTTTGGCTTCCTTGACCATGGGATGCTATTCGAGGAAGGACTGCTAGGCAGAGATGGCGTTCACCTTTCGAGAAGGGGAAAGACCCTATTTGGACACAGACTGGCTAACCTAGTGAGGAGGGCTTTAAACTAGGTTCGATGGGGACAGGTGAGCAAAGCCCACAGGTAAGTTGGGAACATGGAGACCTGGGAGATGGGTCGGAAACAAGAGGGAGTGTGGGCTATAATGGCAGAGAGAAAGGAGGGTTAGGGCAAAACTGGGAGGCAAGATCAAACCAGTATCTTAGATGCCTATATACAAATGCGAGAAGTATGGGCAATAAGCAGGAAGAACTGGAAGTGCTAATAAATAAATACAACTATGACATTGTTGGCATCACTGAAACTTGGTGGGATAATACACATGATTGGAATGTTGGTGTGGATGGGTACAGCTTGCTCAGGAAGGATAGACAGGGGTAAAAGGGAGGAGGTGTTGCCTTATATATTAAAAATGTACAGACTTGGACTGAGGTGGAGATGGACATAGGAGACGGAAGTGTTGAGAGTCTCTGGGTTAGGCTAAAAGGGGTAAAAAACAAGGGAGATGTCATGCTAGGAGTCTACTACAGGCCACCTAACCAGGTGGAAGAGGTGGATGAGGCTTTTTTTAAACAACTAACAAAATCATCCAAAGCCCAAGATTTGGTGGTGATGGGGGACTTCAACTATCCAAATATATGTTGGGAAAATAACACAGCGGGGCACAGACTATCCAACAAATTCTTGGACTGCATTGCAGACAACTTTTTATTTCAGAAGGTTGAAAAAGCTACTTTGGGGGGGAAGCTGTTCTAGACTTGATTTTAACAAATAGGGAGGAACTCATTGAGAATTTGAAAGTAGAAGGCAGCTTGGGTGAAAGTGATCATGAAATCATAGAGTTTGAAATTCTAAGGAAGGGTAGAAGGGAGTACAGCAAAATAGAGACAGTGGATTTCAGGAAGTCGGATTTTGGTAAGCTCAGAGCGCTGATAGGTAAGGTCCCATGGGAATCAAGACTGAGGGGAAAAACAACTGAGGAGAGTTGGCAGTTTTTCAAAGGGACACTATTAAGGGCCCAAAAGCAAGCTATTCTGCTGGTTAGGAAAGATAGAAAATGTGGCAAAAGACCACCTTGGCTTAACCACGAGATCTTGCATGATCTAAAAAATAAAAAGGAGTCATATAAAAAACGGAAACTAGGACAGATTACAAAGGATGAATACAGGCAAACAACACAGGAATGCAGGGGCAAGATTAGAAAGGCAAAGGCACAAAATGAGCTCAAACTAGCTACGGGAATAAAGGGAAACAAGAAGACTTTTTATCAATACATGAGAAGCAAGAGGAAGACCAAAGACAGGGTAGGCCCATTGCTCAGTGAAGAGGGAGAAACAGTAACAGGAAACTTGGAAATGGCAGAGATGCTTAATGACTTCTTTGTTTCAGTCTTCACCAAGAAGTCTGAAGGAATGCCTAACCTAGTGAATGCTAATGGGAAGGAGGTAGGTTTAGCAGATAAAATAAAAAAAGAACAAGTTAAAAATCACTTAGAAAAGTTAGATGCCTGCAAGTCACCAGGGCCTGATGAAATACCTCCTCTATTAGCTCCTTGAGTATTCTAGGATGTATCTGAGCCTCTAGCTATTATCTTTGGAAAATCATGGGAGACGGGAGAGATTCCAGAAGACTGGAAAAGGGCAAATATAGTCCCCAGCTATAAAAAGGGAAATAAAAACAACCCAGGAAACTACAGACCAGTTAGTTTAACTTCTGTGCCTGGGAAGATAATGGAGCAAATAATTAAGGAAATCATCTGCAAACACTTGGACGTTGTAAGGTGATAGGGAATAGCCAGCATGGATTTGTAAAGAACAAATCGTGTCAAACCAATCTGATAGCTTACTTTGATAGGATAACGAGCCTTGTGGATAAGGGAGAAGCTGTGGATGTGGTACACCTAGACTTTAGTAAGGCATTTGATACGGTCTCGCATGATATTCTTATCAATAAACTAGGCAAATACAATTTAGATGGGGCTACTATAAGGTGGGTGCATAACTGTCTGGATAACCGTACTCAGAGAGTTGTTATTAATGGTTCCCAATCCTGCTGGAAAGGCATAACAAGTGGGGTTCCGCACGGGTCTGTTTTGGGACTGGCTCTGTTCAATATCTTCATTAACGACTTAGATATTGGCATAGAAAGTACATTTATTAAGTTTTCAGATGATACCAAACTGGGAGGGATTGCAACTGCTTTGGAGGACAGGGTCATAATTCAAAATGATCTGGACAAATTGGAGAAATGGTCTGAGGTAAACAGGATGAAGTTTAACAAAGACAAATGCAAAGTGCTCCACTTAGGAAGGAACAATCAGTTTCACACATACAGAATGGGAAGAGACTGTCTAGGAAGGAGTACGGCAGAAAGGGATCTAGGGGTTATAGTTGACCACAAGCTAAATATGAGTCAACGGTGTGATGCTGTTGCAAAAAAAGCAAACATGATTCTGGGATGTATTAACAGGTGTGTTGTGAGCAAGACACGAGAAGTCATTCTTCCACTCTACTCTGCGCTGGTTAGGCCTCAACTGGAGTATTGTGTCCAGTTCTGGGCACCACATTTCAAGAAAGATGTGGAGAAATTGGAAAGGGTCCAGAAAAGAGCAACAAGAATGATTAAACATGACCTATGAAGGAAGGCTGAAAGAATTGGGTTTGTTTAGTTTGGAAAAGAGAAGACTGAGAGGGGACATGATAGCAGTTTTCAGGTATCTAAAAGGGTGTCATAAGAAGGAGGGAGAAAACTTGTTCACCTTAGCCTCTAAGAATAGAACAAGAAGCAATGGGCTTAAACTGCAGCAAGGGAGGTTTAGGTTGGACATTAGGAAAAAGTTCCTAACTGTCAGGGTGGTTAAACACTGGAATAAACTGCCTAGGGAGGTTGTGGAATCTCCATCTCTGGAGATATTTAAGAGTAGGTTAGATAAATGTCTATCAGGGATGGTCTAGACAGTATTTGGTCCTGCCATGAGGGCAGGGGACTGGACTCGAAGACCTCTCGAGGTCCCTTCCAGTCCTAGAATCTATGAATCTATTATTGAATCAATGAGGTAATCTTTAATAAAAAAGTGCTATTTTAATGTGGAAAAAAGAATATTCCTAACTCTATTAAAAATCCAACTGCACTGAATAGTTTGTTTTAATGTTGAGATTCACTTGAGCTACAGGGCAATATGGCATTCAGGGGAAGGCCAAAAGTGAGTTAGGTTAACAGAGAAGACATGAGACAGACTGGGAGTGAATTGCAGTGCAATGTGGGGAGTCAGTGGAATTACACATGGAGTCACATATTTCTCAGCAAGCGAAAGGGGATAGAATTTGGCCCCAATGACTTGCACACGGGGAGACTTTCAAATCACTTTGAGAGGGAGTTGGGCCCCTAACTGGTCTTTGTGCTTTTGAAAGTCTTCCCCACATTTTTTATACACTGCCACTTGTGTGCGCAAATGATAGAATTTACTAATGCAAAGTCTGTCTTTGCTCAATTTGTGTGTGCAAAGAAGATTTGCATGTGTAATGTCTATTTGCACACACAAGTGATTGTGTGAAGCACTGCATATATGATAATATATCATATAAATGATCCATATAAATGTAAATAGAGGATACGGGCCCATTCAAAACTCACTTATACTAGTTTTATACCAGAGTAACTCTACTGACTTCAGTAGATTTATTCAGGGCAGCCCGGGGGGGGGGGGAGGAAGTGGGGCAATTTGCCCCAGGCTCCGGGCGCCGCAGGGGCCCCCACGAGTATGTCGGAGGCTCCCCCTGCCTCCATCTTCCCCCATCCCCTGGCGTCTCGCTGGTAAGGGGGCTGGGCTGCGAGCTGCAGCCGAGTGGCGGGAACTCAGGCCCCGCTGGAGACACCACGCCACTGCAGCGCTGTCCGGGGCCACTCCTGGACGCGGCGCACTGCGGCTCCGGGAGAGGGGGTAAGCGGCATGGTAAGGGGCCGGGGCTGGGCATCCCCCCGACCCCATCCCCCACAGCCCTGACCCCCAGCTCCGAGCCCAGCCCCTCTGAGCCGGACACCCTCCTGACCCCATTTCCCCACAGCCCTGAGCCCAGCCCCTGTGAGCCGGGCACCCCCCAACCCAAAGCCCAGCTCCCCACCCAGCCCTGGGCAACAGCAGCACCATCCCCAGGCAGCGACAGCCCATTGGCACCAACCATCACCATCACCCAGCAACAGCCCATTATGTAATTGCAAATGTATACATACCATTAAAGCATTTAATGTTTTTAAATAATGTATTTAGTGTATTTTCAAATTATTACAAATTAATTTTTGAATGTATTTCACAGTTATTTTTTACATTTCCAAATACATGTTACTATAGTATTGCAACTTTTTTTTATGGAAGGGGCCCCTGAAATTGCTTTGCCCCAGCCCCCCTGAATCCTCTGGGCGGCCCTGGATTTATTTCAGATTTATGCTAGTTTAACTGAGAACAATCAGGTGCAATGTTTTTCTAACACATGGCTGAATGCACTCTTTGGTCCTCTTTAATTCTGGCCCTCATTTCAGCAAGTGGATCTGAATCGTAAGTAGGTGGGACTTTTAAGGAGAAAGTGGAATTATTCACATAACAGAGCTAACAGTAACAGTGTAAATGTTCTTGCTTGGGCAGAAGCTCATACTCTGAGGCTTATCCCCCGTGACAGATCTCAGAGCCTGGGCTCCAACCACAGCAGGAATGTCTACACTGCTATTTTTAGACCTGTAGCATGAGCCTGAGTCAATTGACCCAGGCTCTGGCACTTGCTACCTCAGTATTTTCTTTTTTTTTTTTTTTTGCAGTTTAGACGTACCCTTAAACAACAATAGCTGTTGTGCACACTAATCAAGTACTATGCAGACCTATATAAGTGTGAGGAAAAATAGAAAGTAATGCCAGATGACACTAAGTAAATGCTTAGGAGTACATTTTCCAAGCTGTGAACAGGAGGAGGGGGACACACAGTTGTTGTTAATGGATTTTTCATATATAACGCCCACACACTGTACTTTGAGATTGTACCCCTGAGAAACATTATTAAATAGGTTAAAATTGACATTTGATAACATCAGAAATAGTAATAAACGCAGTATTAATTCTAGGGTAAGTTTTTGTAATTTGTTATGTTTCACAAACCCAAATTATTCATTTTCTAACCTTTTGGTTTGACATGTCAGTTTAATATTTTTATAATTTGAATTTTGCAATTTGTTTTCTATTGACTGCTCTGTCCTTTTTCTCTTGTACACTATTGTACTCTTATTTGTCAGTTTTTAGTTTTACATATATAATAGAGAAAAGAACAGCAACTTTTCAGGGGAAATGAAATGGGAGTTATCAAGAGAATCATATGAAAGGATGAGCAAATAAGTTTGGATAAAATAAGACCTCTCTTTGTACCAGTGCCCCAAATTTGAACTGAATCCAAACAACCTTTCTGGAGAGTCAAGAAATTATGATCAACTTTTGTTTGGTACTACTTTCATATATTTAATGTCTCTACCCTTCTGGGTTTTTGCCTGGTTTAGAAACAGAATTCTTGAAATACTTTACCTGTCTGGAAATAGATAGCACCAAAAAGCTTCTGAAATAGCTTGCTCTTTTAAGATTTCCAGCCCAATTTTGCAGACTGTGGAGACTTGCACTGTTAAGAAAATCTCTGGACAAATAGCTAACCTGAGCTTGAACTCTGAACATTTTGAAGATCTATTCCAGAAGGGAGCTCACAGAAATCACTTGATAAAATTGTACCACAGAGAAGAGAAATTGGCGTGAGTCTCAGGTGTCTGAGGGTATGTCTTCACTGCACTAAATTAATTAATTCATTAATTTAAAAAGAAGTGTGTTTTTTGTCTTGGGTTAGCTAACACTGGTTAAAATAGCAGAGAAGACACTGCAACTTGGCTTTTAACTCAGCAGCTCTAGTTCAACCCCATCTCCCCTGTAAGCTTTAACTGGAGCCGTTAACCCAAGCTGAAAGCTGAATTGCTGTGTTTTCACTGCTATTTTAACCTGAATTAGCTAGTCTGAGTGAAGGACACACCTCTTTTTGCAGTGAAGCCAGATCATGAGACAGTTTGTTCCTTCTCTAGATACCACTAAATCATCCCTGACAAAGATGAGTTGCAAAAGGGTCCCTAGCTAGTGTACAGCCTGCTCAAAGCAACCAGAAAGCCAATAGATCTCACCCTTTAAGGACTCCCCCTCTGTGACTCTATGCCCCCCCCCTTCAAAGCCCACAGCAGCCAAGTCCAGTAGAAAAGGGGTGAGGTCAGGGAACCCTTTTGTCCCAATCAACCCTGGCTGCCAGAAATGTTACTGTGGATATGAGGCGTGTGTGTACCCCAGAATGCGAATAAGCTAATTGCAACCATATTATGTGCATTCAGCCACCATGAATTAATAAAATAGAACATCACATATTATAATTTGAAAGCAGGCTTTTAGAGGCAAGCTCAAAACTAGCTGGCAGTATCTGCTAATCAGAATGGGAGGAGGGGAAAGACAAGTCAACAATTAACACTGAAAACCTTGGTGGACGAGAACCTTGAATTTGGGCACCTTTGATTTAGAAGTGTTATTATAATTAAGATTGCTAGGAATGTTTGTTGATAAGTAGTTTATTGAAAGTTAGGAAAAGGATGATTTACTAGAGGTCATTATGACCTGTGTGTTTTGTTTAAGTTAGTTATAAAAGACTAGCTAATACAGTGTATTTTGGACCAGTCCTCTGAAGCCATCTTGAGAGACGTTTTTCCTGATACCTTTTCTCCCTGGCAGGTAAGCAACTGTCCACTGCATATCCACTGTTAATTATTCAATATGAGATTTTAGGTAAATATCAGATTTAGGTAAATATCTAAATCTATTGCTTATGTTTGTGTGTGCTTAAATCTAATAAAGTGCAGTTTTAGATAGCACATGCTTACTTGCATTAATCTTTCATCAGACGGAATTACTGTATTCCCATAGATTTATTCCTGACATGGCCTGGAGTGAAATAGTTCAGTTACCACTGCTGTGGGTTATGAGAACCTCCCCTTAGGGTTATGTGTTGCCGGATGAAAGTTAGAGCAGTCTCAGGGCTGGTCTAGCTTCTGTTAGGGACCAACCTCATCCCTGGTTAGTCCTGGAATTGAACGCTCATAAAGGTGTCCTCTCTTTCCCTGCCTCCTTCAGTTGTCCAAGCACAACTTGACCAGAGTGGATGATCTATTGAGTCCTCCAAAGGAGGAAATACAAGCAAGGAAAGGAGACCATACCTAATACCATTACTGAAATCCTGGCTTAAAGTGGTCTACTGTTCTTTTTACAATAGCTATGTATTGCTAAGAATATTTACTACTCTGTCAATCAGGGCTTTGGAGTGGAGCCCGGAGCTGGAGCGCGGAGCAGCTCCGGAGCAGTGGAGCTGCAGGTTTTTGCCTGGAGCGGAGCTGGAGCACAGCTCCAAAGCCCTGCTGTCAATCAATACAGCTGTAGGAAAATTTTCTTTTTCACAATTGCTTATGTGGAAATCTATTGGCATCCTGCAGTGACTGAAGATCATTGGAACATTCTATTATGTTTTTCCATCAACAGTTGACCTTAGACACTTAAAAACTGAAAGAAAATAAAGTAGATTGCCTTGCATGACAGACAATCTTGAATGATTATTGTTTGTGTAGAGCATTGGATATTGTGCAATGCATGGTCTTATATAAAGATGCTGCTTATTCCTGCTGTGAGTCACGTATCATTAATTTGGTAGTGGGTTGCATGAAATAAGATATAGTTTTATTCCCCATCTTCACTGTGTAGATCTGTTAGTTAATGCTAGTTAGAAAATGCTTAACCCATTCCCAACTAGTCATTTAGTATGAAACGTCAGATCTACTGTTTTCAGTAGAGGTAAGTTTGCTTGCCAGCTGGCATTTATACATAGCTACAGACATAAGTTATTTTGACTTGATTCCATGTCTTATAAGGTTTTTAAAAAATTTAATATTGAGAATGGCTAAATTGAGGGATTTCTCATAAACCAGGAGAAATTGCCAGGTTGATTTTCATGGAAATATGACAATTTCTCTATGGAAATACTGTGTCAGATCCTCCGCTGGTGTAAATCAGTGTAGCACAATTGATTTAAGTGGAACTACACCAACCTGGCCCAGTGCCTTTACGTAGTACTAGGGCTTCTAGAGTTTGTTGTTCAATTAGATTTTCATCCAGTCTAAAGTGTAACACTATATAGCTCTGGCTCTGAAAACATAGAATGTAGTAATGCCAACAGTTGGTTAGAGAAGGGAGAAGGTATTGTTTCTTTTCATTCTGTGACTGACTGCTACTTTCAATCCTCCAAACAGCCTGAAGTACAATAATCTTCACTTTTGCCTTATTGTTGTGCCTGATGGGTAGCTATCATTGCATAATCGATATTTGTTTGCCCCCTTTGAACACTTTTTCCTCAAGCTGTGCGAGGAGTTCAGAAATCTGTCCTGACCCTCTGTCAAACACTCCCTGAACTTTTCAGAAGGTTCTGTTTTCTCTTACTCATCTTCGTTGCTCATGCTGCCCTGACTTCTGGTTATGCAGCCTTATGTGTTTCTGTTTCTTCCTTTTTACTACTTAGTTTTTTATTTGGAGAAAAAAGGAGGGAAATAATCACTATTCTCTTCTGTCTTGAATATGCAATTCAGTAATTGTTGGCCAATGCCACATATTGTGTTAGTTTCTCATTAAGAAAATAGTTGTAAAGCAAACATCTATATTGTAATTAAGCATTAGCGAGTAGAGAATAGGGTTACACGGGGGAAGTAGAGAGTAAAGTGATGGGCTTTGTATGATTAGATTATAATGTTTTCCATTGTCTCTAACTAAGAAGTCCCTTTGCTATAAGATAACCAGTTTCCAGATTGGACTTTTGATCTACTACATTATCAAAATGTTGTTGAATAGATCGATACAGTTGCTCTTCACTATCTCCCAGATACTTTTCCTACAGTGTACCAAGATTTAGAACGTTTGCAATGTGACACACTCTAGTTACTGAATTCACTTTTCATGTATTTTTGAGTCAATCACTGAAGATGGTGATAGATATTATCTGCCTACCTCAGTAAACTGATCTGGCTGATTTTTGCCTGCTAGGATGCACGGTAATTTAAAAAAAAAAAAAAAACTTTATTTGCCGCAGAGTGTCTGGTTATAATACAGGCATATATGTTTGCTATCATCACTCTTTACCTGTCTTATGTTTACCTGTATGCTTTTCCTTACGTCCCCACTGTCTCCATTCACTCTTTCTAGCATGTATTTGTCCTTTAGAAATCACTCCCAGTGCATTAAAAGTTGCTGTATTTATTAGGATTCAGCATTGCATTCATACACTTCTCATTGTGAAGTGTTTTATTATTACTGTACAAATAATTTAAATGAGCATGATAAATGACAGCATGTTGGTGTTGTTAAGGTTAATGGCCCAATGATTTACATGTAAAGACACATTTAAAGTCAAAATGATTCCATTAATAGTTTCAGTGAACAATGTGAACTTTGAGTATACTGTTCAGGAATGCTCTAGAGAGGTATCATTGCTATTACGTTAGTTGTGATATGGCATCTATTAGAGTTGAGCTAGTAATATGGCAAAATTGAGTACTTCCACATGTGGCCGCCCTGTATCTTCTGGGTGCAGGTATTTCTCCAGTCAGCCATTAAAGGCCAAAACTGAAGAGAAAATTACCTCAGACAACAAATACTATAGACCAATAACCACTCTATCTTTTCCACTAACTGAAGATAATAGGCCAAACTCAGCCCTTGTGCTTACAAGCACATCTCCATTTAGATCAATGGAGTTGCATCCATTTCCATCAGAACTCAGTTTTGCCCAAATTCTTTCCATAGTAATAAAAAAAAAGATTGACAAATGATCTTGCTAAGCATTTTCCGGGTAGTCTGGTAGAAAATTGAATGAGATGAATAAAGCAAGACAAGAAGTATTGGAGTTAATTTGTTAACCTTTGTAAAATGCTCACCTTGCTAGGTGGCGTGTGGCTTTGCTGGGGCTGGGAGCAGTGGAGACACCTTGAGGAGCTGTGTAGGGGGAGAGAACGCAACTGAGGAGTGTCTAAGGCAGTGCTCTATGTGCTCCCTCTCCTTTATTTTCTCTCTCTTTCACCAGTTCCTTTGTTGCAGCACGCTTCTTCTCCCTTCCCCTCCCTGTCCCCATCTTCTTTCCTTGTGCTCAGGATGTGTCAGGAGGTCACATGCTGCACCTGGGGTCAGGACTCGGGGGTTTCTCCCACCCACTGCTGCTGCCGCCATTGGGAGGTAGGGGTCATGCTAGGGCTGAGTGATTGTCTTTTGATTGTACAGCATCAGGAGGAGGAGGTTGATACAGTTTACTATGTAGGTGGGTTGGCCATTCTGGGTTCTCTGTGTCAAACTCACCCTTCCCACCCTTAATCTAGTTGCTGGATCTCTGGTGATGTTGAAGGTTAGGCTACTCACTGGTTCTGGGGTCTGGAAGAGAAATTTCCCACATGGCAAAATTGCCAAACTGCTGGGTGGGTTTTTCACCTTCCTCCAGGCATCTAGGCGGTCTGGTTTGGGAGATTTAAATTACAATTGTCACAACTTTGGCAGGCTCAAGTGTGGTTTATGGTTTCGAAACTTCCAGTTCAGGTCTGTGTAACCCAGTGGGCTGCTCAGGCATTGATCCTGAGCACAATATTGTAGGGTTGGCCTCTGTGTCAGGCAGCTTGTGGCTGCCCTCATCTTAGCTTTTCAACCTCCAGCTTCTAGTCAGGGTCCCTCGGCAGGCCAGAGGGTGCAGAAATGGCATATCCTTCAGGATTATACAGTAACTCCTCATTTAAAGTCATCCTGGTTAACGTTTCGTTGTTACGTTGCTGATCAATTAGGGAACATCGTTTAAAGTTGTGCAATGCTCCCTTCTAACGTCGTTTGGCAGCCGCCTGCTTTGTCCACTGCTTGCAGGAAGAGCAGCCTGTTGCAGCTAGCTGGTGGGGGCTTGTAACCAGGGTGGACTGGCAGCCCCCCATCAGCTCCCCCTATCAACTCCCCGCTCCCCTAAGTTCCCTGTGCTGCAGCCGCCCAGCAGGCTATCAATTGCCGGGCAGTTCAGCTGTCCCTCCCCCCACTGCCATGTGCTGCTCCTGCCCTCTGCCTTGGAGCTTCTCCCAGAGACTCCTGCTTGCTGTGCAGGGAGGAAAGGGGGGGGGGCTAATGTCAGTGTGTCCCCCTTCCCCCGCTCCTGCACCCCGCTTACCCCTTCTCCATATAGAGCAAGGAGGGGACACGGATGGAGAGAGACAGAGAGAGCTTGGGGCAGCAGCTGCTGTCTCAACTTCCTGGTCCACTTAAAAAGACAATGCACTTAAGAGTGGGTCAGTTTACTTAAAGGGGCAGTGTGCATCTCTCTCTCTCTCCCACACACAAGGTGTGTGTCTGTCTCTGTCTGCTATGCTGTCTCCCCTCCCTTGTGTTCGTGCTGCCTTGTGTGAGAGGCTACATTAACAACAACGTGTTAAACCCTGAGGGCTCAGCCGAGTGCTAGTTCATCATTTAGTAGCAAGGCATTCCCTGGGAAATATCCCTCCCTCTTCTACCCTCTGACTTCACCACCTCAACCAAGCTTCACAATCATCATAGCTGTGAACAGTATTAAATTGTTTGTTTAAAACGTATACTGTGTGTATATCTATATAATATATAGTTTTTTGTCTGGTGAAAAAAATTTCCCTGGAACCTAACCCCCGCATTTACATTAATTCTTATGGGGAAATTGGATTCGCTTAACATCGTTTCGCTTAAAGTTGCATTTTTCAGGAACATAACTACAACGTTAAGCGAGGAGTTACTGTACTCCAACAGTGTCATTGGTGCCCATTGCCATCTGCATTGGAACAACTTGGCTGGGTAGTTTGGGACGGTTACCACACTTAGGTAATAGTTTTAAATAAAGTTGCAACCTCTTCATTTAACCATATTATGATGTCTGTGATTCATTGTTTCCATGTCCCCATCAACTAAGGCCACATAGCAAAACAGTTCCCTAAGTCAGTGGCTCTCAACCTTTCCAGACTACTGTACCCCTTTCAGGAGTCTGATTTGTCTTGTGTACTCCCAAGTTTCACCTCACTTAAAACTGCTTGCTTACAAAATCAGACATAAAAATACAAGTGTCACAGCACACTATTACTGAAAAAAATGCTTATGCTTACTTTCTTATTTTTACCATATAATTATAAAAAAACACAATTGGAATATAAATACTATACTTACATTTTAGTGTGTAGTATATAGAGCAGTATAAACAAGTAATTGTCTGTACGGAATTTTAGTTTGTACTGACTTCGCTAGTGCTTTTTATGTAGTCTGTTGTAAAACTAGGCAAATATCTAGATGAGTTGATGTACCCCCTGGAAGACCCCTGCATACCCCTAGGGGTACATTTACCCCTGCTTGAGAATCACTTCCCTAAGTGTCAAACTAGCTGCACATATCTTGCTGTGATCTAAAGGGGCATGACATACAAACATACAGCCAAACAGTCTACCCCTTTTTCTTATATTGGTGCAATTTATTTATTTTATTTACTTGTTTATAATTAAGGACCCATGAGAGTTAATGGGCTTGATCCTGCTCCCATTCAAGTCAATGAACAATTTCCCATTAGCTTCATGGTGCAGGATCAAGCCCAATGGAATTACTCCATCCTGGAAATAAAGGCTGCAGGCTCAGATCCAATGTATTTGGTCTGTGCACAGGTAGATGAGCATATGCCCCATTGTTCTGGCTTGTTCAGCACCTTCTTATTTTATTGTGAAGGATGCCACATATGTGAAATTTGCTGCTATCTATTAGCAAGAACAGACTTTGAGGTCAATGACAGTCAGAAGCAGCAGCTAAAATGTAGCACATGCCATTTTTCCATAATCTAATATTTTGATTCAGTACCACAAACTGAAATTAAAAAAAAATAGACTAGGAAACATTCCTCCTGTCAGGAACATATGTTCCTTTTACATTAACTGAAAGCTTTTGCAAATGTGAGAGCGGAAGCATATGTAGAAATGGCTGAATTTAGTAGGTGGGGGTAAAAGTGTTTTGCTAAGAATAAAGTTGCCAAAGCATATATGATAGGCTGAAAATTGCAGATTAAATGGAAGCACTTTAATTTTCAGGATCAGAGAGAAAATGCAAAGGAGAATCAAGCTGAGCATTTGGGTTTTACTGTGCTACAACAGCACCCTGCTCTGTCTGCAGTCACCAATGCCAGCATCATTACAAGTGGAGGAAATCCAAAAATTGCAAATAGATACAAACCTCTTCAGATACTCCCTTCCCATGAATTGAGTTTAATGAATTAATGATTATATTGAATCATGGCCCTTAACATATACCAAGGAAAATACTGTATGAAAATAAGGTGTTAGATTTCCAGGTAGAAATGACCCAGTTTTTAATAAGGTGATGATTTAGTAATTGCTGTAAAGTAATTGCTGACTTTTCATGAGGCACCCTGAAATTTTATACATGTGCTTTGTGGAAAAGCCTGAAAGGGACTTTGCTTCATTCACAGAACAAGTTCACCACAAATAAATTCTTCAGAATAAGGAGAAGAGAGAGTGTTAAAATAAGGGATGATGTTTATTGCATATGGCACTTAAAATACCTTTCAAAAAATAAAGAAGAGAGAGAAAAGACAAAAAGCTGTAGAGGCAAGGCAAGTTCTGGCAGTGTAGAAGTAAGAGCATGGATTTTAATTGGGAATGAAAGCTACAGTGAGATTGATTGAACGTATCTATAAATAAATATGGTTAAGGAAAAGAAAATGTTGAGCTTGTGAAAGTTTAAAACCACAAAGGAACAAGCTAGAGAAAACAATCAGATAGTAACAAACTTCTCGCTCTTCCATTCTTGGACTTCTTTTTTCCTTTCTGCTATTTAATTACTCTTAAAGGTGTGGTTTGCATACTCAGTAGAACCTCAAAGTTACGAGCACCTTGGGAATGGAAGTTGTTCGTAACTCTGAAATGTTCGTAACTCTGATCAAAACATTATGGTTGTTCTTTCAAACGTTTACAACTGAACATTGACTTAATACAGCTTTGAAACTATACTATGCAGAAGAACAATTCTGTGTTTAACCGTCTTAATTTAAATGAAATGAGCACAGAAACAGTTTCCTTACTTTGTCAAATCTTTTTTTTTTTTTAA
The DNA here is from genome assembly GCF_002925995.2 of Terrapene triunguis. Taxonomy (NCBI): domain Eukaryota; kingdom Metazoa; phylum Chordata; order Testudines; family Emydidae; genus Terrapene; species Terrapene triunguis. The sequence goes on along the minus strand of NW_020664419.1, from coordinate 39,123,748 downwards.
TATTTCCCTTTATTTTTTTAGTAGTTTATGTTTAACGCAGGACTGGACTGTATTTGCTTTTCCCCCCCCTCTGCTGCTGCCTGATTGTGTACTTCCAGTTCCAGAATGAGATGTGTGGTTGACTGGTTAGTTCGTAACTTTGAGGTTCTCCAAAGGTTCAACTGCTTATCTTCTGGCTTTCCATACCCTTTTTGATTCTGAAATACTGGCATAGAAATCTCCTGAGAAAAGGCTTTCTCATGAAGTTTCCAGAATTTAGGCTTCCAACTGTGTCCAGAAATACTTCAACTACAACATTTCTAGTGTTAGTCCACCATTTATTACTTCAGTCCCAACCAGAAACTGAAACTGCAAGTTAAAAATAAAGTTATTTGAACATTTCAGAACAACACAAAAAAGGTTTTCGTTCTGAAAATGGCTAAAGGTTCAGGAAGATCTTATTTTATTCAAACCACTTTGTCTCAAACTCTGTTGGAGCTAAATACTGGGAGAGTTATACATGTACTTCCTCCCTGATTTGATCCAGGCTAATCTATACATTGCTTTTGGGGTTAGAAAGAATATGCATTATTGTACAGCTGAAAAACCTGATTCAAAGGCTTTACCAGTTGGTGCAATCAATTGCCATTCTTGGATCCTGTAGTTGTAAGATTCTTCACAACCCCATTTCAAAGTTTTATCTCAATCCACCACTTTTCCATATAGCCTCTGTCATAGAGTGCAGCAACCTCAGTTCTTTTAAATATTTCCAGGAAGATTTAGTGAGTGACTATTGATTGATAGCTGTGAAAAACCTCTTCAGTCTCTATCAGTCTAATAACCATAAATGGTTCTTTCTTCTGATCTTCAGATGGGAATTCCAAAGGCATTATGGTTTCTGGCCAGTTCAATACTTCACTGAAGTGCTCAGTCCCTCTCCATTTCTAACAGTTGAATTCTATGTGTTGCTTCAAGTAGAATTGGTAGAGTAGTGTATTTTATCTACTAGTTAGCAAACATTCACAACATAAAGTGACTTTATGGATCAACTATTCAAACATAGGTGCCTAATTTGCATCCTCAAAATATATGAATGCATATCTAAAATGGTAGTCATGCGTGCAATTGCCAATTTTTGACATGAATTTTCTAGTTAAAATGGCATTTATATATATGGGAAACAACATTAGGGTCCCAGATTGTGTTTGGCAATTTGTCTATGGATGTTTCTTAGTTACAGCCTGATATTTAATAAGGCTTCAATCTGTCCTTTGCTTGTGCACCTACATAGGTGGACACGTGCTTTATATTCATGATCATCTATGCACATATGGAAAGAGAGGTTGGCTGGTAATTAATGTACCCAACTGGGACTCAGGAGATTTGAGTTCTAGTCCTGGCTTTGCCACAGGGTTCCACTGTGATTTTATCCAAGTCTTTTAACCTCCCTGTACCTCAATTTCCCATCTGCAAAATGGGGATATTTCCCTATTTCTCAGGGGTATGTTAAGCAAAATTTGTTAATAGTTGTAAGGTGCATAAACCTGTGTATGGTAAGTATTATAGAAATGCTTTTAAACAAATGCATACATAATAAATAAATAAATTCTGGCACTTGTGCTTGCAGATGATAGGATTAAAAGGCAAAACATATTTGGATAAATAGAATTTTATGTGCAAAATCCACCTCCCATGCATGTGAAAATGTAAAAAAAAATGCATATTGATCTGTGAATAAACACTGAGTTACATGGACAGAAGTGGACCTCCCCCTTGGAAAATCAGGCACTTAAGGTCACAAAAGGACAGAATATGCACCCACATTCCATACTCAAGTTGAATAGTACTTTATTTCACAAGTACTCTCGTTGGTTTTAAGAGGACTATTTGACCAGTAAGAGAAGCTTTTCCTTATTTCTGATATTATATAAGGGGACTTTCTCTAAACAGAGAGAGTGAAATTCTGGTCCCATTAAAGTTAATGGCAAAATTCTCATTGACTTAAATGAAGCAAAGATTCCATCAAAAAGCATATTGGCAGTCTATCCTCACCAATGTCTAATCTGGTCATTCTAGAAAAATCATAACATAGAATTGTATGTTAAAACTAGTTAAAATACATACATATTTCGCCTTCATATAACCATGACCAGTAAATATCATTGCAATTCTATTCACAATGTTGAAGCTATTGCTCAGTCAGCTCACAGAAAGGTATCTCCAGTGAATGCATTTGTCTTTGTAGTGTTAGTGAGGTGAACATCCTGGGTTTCTCATTCATTACATAAATTGGAAAACTATCTTATTTCATCTTTTTAACTAGCTGCAATTAATCATGAAATCTGAAATAATCTAGAGAACATATCACCTCTTTGTTGATTCCAAACATTTCTAGGGATAATTTTAGATAGCAAGAATAAAACTCAGATGAGACACCAGTATCAACAGCTCGTGGCTTTCACTGGCATCTGTCCTCTTCCCTGGGAGTGTTCTAGAGAGAGTTTGATGCATGGCTGGTGGTTGAAGTTGTGGTGGAAATCTATGAGTGAGTTTAAGTAATCTGTCAGAGGATGAAAATATCATCAATGTATCTCAGGTATATCATATGTTTTGTCATGCATTTTTCCAGAAATTCTTCCTCGAGGTGGCCCATGAAGAGGTTGGCATATTGGGGAACCATCCCAGTACACATGCCCGTTGCATGGTTTGGACAAAGTTTTTGTTGTTAAATGTAAAGTTGTAATGGATGGGGATGAAATGGATGAGTTCAGCAATGTGTGTAGGGTGGATATCTGAGCATTGTCCATTGTCTTGTAGATATTTGAGACAGGCAGCAGAAGGAAGTATGTTGTGTCCTGGAGGAAACTGGCCTTTTGTCTGGTGCGTGGTCTGAGGATGGTTTCTATGAGTCCTGATATTCCTTCAATAAGGATGCCATGGCCAATATGATGGGTCAGCCTGGGTTCCTTTGTTGTGCATCTTGGGAAGCATGTAGAAGGTCCTGAGGTGGATTTGTGTCAGATGAGGTTATTGAGTTTCTCTTGGAGTTGTTTGGGGAACAATTTGATGACATACTTAAATTCCTGTGTGAAGTGTGGTGTGGGGTCTTCTCTGAGTACTTAAAGTATGTGGTGTCGAAGAATTGTCAGTTGGCCTTGTTGACATAGTGATCATGGTTGAAGACTATGATAGCGCCCCCTTTGTCTGCTGATTTGATCACAGTCTGGTGTTGGATTTCAGGGACAATATAGCTATCTTTTTTTCTGTATTGGAGAGATTGTGGTGGATGTAATTTTTGTTAAGGATTTCACAGTCAATTTTTTTCCTGAAGCATGGGGAAATTAGGTTTTGAAGCAGGGTATGATGAAGACTGTATGAATAGTGACAGTGGATTTAAGTGGTTTAATTTGATTTTTGTGATTACTGTGAATGTTAGATTTTGTAAAGGACTCCTATATGTATGCTTTTATTATGTGTGGTTTATAAATCTAAATGAACTCCCTCTGTTGATTATGTCAACTGTGTATCAAATTGCTTGCATATCATGATGAAATTATATGTCTGAATAAAATCTGAAATTTTCTTTATAAAGATTAAATGAATATTTCATTCCTGGTGCATGCTCATTCTTCAAGGAAAACTATTAGGCAGTTCAATTTCACTAGCAAAGAAAGTAGATATAAGCTTGAATTATGGGGAAATTTCGATCCTAACTTTGCAGCTCAGGATCCCTAGCTGTAAGGCTCTTTGGCGTATTATTCATAAATCCCTCATATCCTCTTTCTTTTTTTAACATGCACTTTCTATCAGCTTTGCTGTAAATATCAACATTTCAATTTTTATTCAGAAGTTATATAATGTTATATACAAAAATTTCAGTGGTAAGAAAACTACATTAACACAGAGTTAAAGTTGCTTGGTGGTATGTCGTCCCCTTGCAGAAATAGGTTGAGCAAAACTTAAACTTCTGAAAATGCACAGTTAAGGTAGCCCATGCATTCTTCTGCCCTCTTTAAACAATGCCCCAATATGTCCCGTTAACACACATATCTTTACTCTTCCAAAGCCCCAGTTGCTGAAATGTGCAAGCTGTTCACCTCCTTTTAAAACCCATTGACTCTCAGACACAGGATTCATCTCACACTATTAAAGGATAAAAAGGGGAAAAAAGAGAGCGGAGTTGGGCAATCATTACTGTGCATTTCCTCATTTTTAGAAGTTTGAGTTTTGTTCAATTCAACGTTCTGCAAAGGAACGACATAGCACCAACTAACCTTAACTCTGTGTTAATGCAGTTTTTTTGCCATGAAATTTCCTAGTTTTTTGAACAGGGAAAGATTCATTGTTGTTAGGAGATAGTCATTTCAGAAATTGTACATATGTTCTGCAATTTGCATGCTGAGCCAAATTAGCTTGTGTCAGCAATCTCTATTTCATGGTGTATTCCTTGGTCTGCCACAAATTTATGCAATCTTGTGATCCTGGAAGTGCCCAGAATCCATAGGTTGCCAACCCCGGCACAGTACATATTTCTTTTCCCTCAAGGACCCTGTGCTGTCAATTCTGTACCTCCGCACTATGTTTCTTTGGAAACACCTCTTTAATCTGCTCCAAGATCAGGAAAGAACCACTTGCTCTTGCCTCCCCAGAGGTTAGAAAAATACAGATTTTTTCAAACAACCAATCCAAGGCTTGCCTACCACCTATCCTCATTGCACACCCCTTCTGCAACTGCAACCCCTCTCCTTGTCCCTATCCCTCCCCACTCCCCCATGTCCTCTGTCTCCAGCTCCTCCCTACCCAAAATAACAACAGTTTTTTCATAGATCAGCTATTGACTATTCTGCTGTGTTCACAGTAAGTCTCCCCATAAAATAGGAACACTTTATATTACAACAGGCAACTTGTAGCAAGCAACATGAGTTATTAAATCTTTTTTGCACAGGTGTGCAAAGGTTTGGGCTAGAAACATCAGTGGTGGTGTGTTCACTGGGGCACATTGGCACATTCCCTCAAACTACTCAGGCAAGCATAAAGTGGCTGCACAGAAAACCTCTCAGATTTTTTTTCTTTATTGGTGCATGCACACTGTAATCCTTCCAGACTGCGCATCCATGCAAGTGAAGACATGGACACTTTCTTAAATACCCCAAAAACCTAGTGGGTGCCATACACAACCTTGGGTAAAAATTGACCAGTTGAGACCATTCTGAGCCGCATCATATCAATAGTTTGATCTCTGGCTGTGTGTAAAACCTACCTGGAAACTTTTTGAAAAACTGCTCTTTTCTCGGGGCTTATATCTCTGGAACTATTGGCTCAAATGATTCCAAATGTGGACCACTAACCCTATGCTGCACTCCCACAAAGCAATGCTAATTTCAAGAAATTTTCGTGCAAGCATGTGGATTTTAGAAGCATCATCCTTTAAACAGGAAGGATAGAGGGATGATGGAGGTGAAAGGGCTTCTCTCCACATCCATCTGCAGCACAGGAGTCTCTGAAAAGTTTGAATCGCCACATTCATCTCAGTATGATTTTCTCAGCTGAATGAAAACATCCCAGGGAGATGAATACAAGCTGAAGCAATAGCTCTGAAACGTGTGAACTAGTCCATTCATCTCAGTGGGTATTCACATCCCCTTCCTAAGTGCCTGAGAGCTGGTGTGATACATGACATATACCCATTCTCAGGCTATGTCTACACTAGCACTTTTGTTGGTAAAACTTTTGTCAGTCAGGAGTGTGAAAAGAACACCCCTCAATCAATATAAGTTTCACCAACAAAAGCGCCAGTGTGGACAGCACTGTGCCGGCAGAAGAAGCTCTCCTGCTGCTGTAGCTACCTCCATTCATTGGGGATGGTTTAATTATGCCAACGGGAGAGCTCTGTTCTGTCGGCATAGAGCGGCTACAGGAAGACCTTACGTGGTGCAGCTACAGCAGTGCTACTGTGCCGCTGTAAGGTCAGTAGTGTAGACATAGCCTCAGTTCCCCACCTGAATGGGCAGTACTTCACCAGAATCTGTCTTACATGGGGGGCAGGGAGCGGGCCTCAGACCCTCCCAAAAGGGCAAACTCCCCCAGAACCTGGCACATATGAGAAGGCCAGGGAATGTGCATGATGCACACACAAGGGGGGAGGGATAGCTCAGTGGTTTGAGCATTGGCCTGCTAAACCCAGGGTTGTGAGTTCAATCCTTGAGGGGGCCACTTAGGGATCTGGGGTAAAATCAGTACTTGGTCCTGCTAGTGAAGGCAGGGGGCTGGACTCGATGACCTTTCAGGGTCCCTTCCAGTTCTAGGAGATAGGATATCTCCATATATTATTAAGTGGAAGTGAAAGGGACTCAAACACCTAGAGGGGAAAGAGTCCCCCCCAACCCTGATCTGGGCACGCGAACGGAAGGGAAGAATGTGGGACTGTCAGGTGACACCTTATCTCCCCCAGTCCACCTGCCAGTCACCACCATATCTCACTTCCCTGTCTCATTCCTACCCTCCAAGCCTCTCTCACATGAAGCCTCAACCTCTCTCCCATTCCCTACCACCCATCCCCATTTATCCCCCTCCCCATAATCCCCAATGCCTCACTTTGGGGGGATGCAGGGAGGTTGGGGTGTACTGGCAGGGCTGGAGCTGCATGATGATTGGGGTGCAGTCTGGTTGGGGTGTGTGGGCAAAGATGGGGGGTGCAGGATGGTTTGGATGTACTGGCAGAGTTGTGAAATGCTGGGGGATTGAGGTACAGGAGGGTTGGGGTGCACTGACAATACAGTGGATTGGGGAGCACTCTGGTCTTAGGTGAGAGTTTGTGATTAATCTATCCTTAGTTATGTTAATTCAAGGGTGAGTTCACAGCCATCAAGCTCAACTAGATCTGTGATTCATCCAGTCATTAGTATCTCTCAATTTAACAGTACAAGGCAGGAGAAAACCCTTTTTTGGGAGGGGGTCTATAACCCAGGGAGCACTGTAACTCAGGAAGCCCTGGTCAAATGACTCCAGATTTGGATCACTAATGCTAATCTATGCCCCCATGAGCCACACCAAATTTCAAAGCCATCAGATTAACTGTTCAGATTTTAAAATACTTACAGGTATCAGGCTTTCAAGCGTACAAAATGGTAGGAATGGAAACAGTCTAGCCATTTTTCTGTATTGGCGCATGCATAGTGTGTTCACCGAGGCAATGGTGTCATCACATTCCCTCAAACTACCCAGGCCAGCATGAAGTGAGTGCATAGAGACCCTCTCATGTTTGTCTATTTATTTATTTATTTATTTATTTGCACATATGTACTGTAATCCAGTGGTGCTGGAACTAGCAGTGTTGGGGGTGCTGCCACACCCTGGGGCTTGAACTAGTCATAACAAAAAACAAATACATGATCTCCATGGTTTCCATCATCAGCACCCCCACTATAAAAATTGTTCCAGCACCCCTGCTGTAATCGTCCCAGACTGCACATCTATGCAAGCGAAGAAGCGAACATGTTCTTAAATACCATTCACAATGTGGGTCCCTGTGGTGGACCAGGCCCTGCTGGAGGCCTTGCAGCCCAGCCACATACCACACCAGAAAAGGGCAGTGGAGAGCTCTCCAAGCTGCCTAGAGTGGGACACAGCCAATCAGAAAGGGCTGCAGAGAGCAGCCAATCAGGGCCCAGCAGGCTAGTAAGAGAACAGCTGCAGGGCCAGAATGAGATCAGCTCCTTGCTGGAGCTGGAGGAGTGTGGATGGTGTGCCTGCCTGCCTGGCTGAGAGAGCGAGAGGACCTTGGACAGAGCAGTGCTGGTAGAGACCCGGAGGAGTGAAAAGGACCTCCGGGCTGGCTGCTGGGATTCAACTAGAACAAGGCCCTGAGGTAAGAGTGAAGAATGTGTTGGGGCCGCAGGGAAATGGCCCAGGGAATCGTAGCAGCAATGCAGTTTAAATAAAGGGATGTGGCAGATGGCTACTCTCTATAGGGTCCCTGGGCTGGAACTTGAAGGAGTGGGTGTGCCTGGTCTCCCTTCACTAGCCACTGACAAAGTGGCCTAGACTTTGATGCACCCTCAGAAGGGAAACTTAACTGGTTAGAAGCCCAGTTGGAGACCTGGGGGCCAGAAAGGCCCAGAGAGGTGAAGAGTGTCCAGGGAGGGAGCCCTGAGGGCAAGGCCCCACACCAGGGCCGGGACTGTTTGAGAACCAAGGAGTACTGAGATAGGCCCTGTTGGACTGTATATCCCTGGAGGGGAACTGCACTGTTTAGCAGCTCAGCTGGAGAGGTGGGGCCAGAAAAGCCCAGAGAGGCAAAGAGTCTCTGGGGAGGGAGCTCTGGGGGATGTGGCCACACACCAGGGCTGAGACTGCTTGAAGAGCAGGGACAGGCCAGAGGGGGCTGAGAGACCGTCCAAACCAGGTCTGAGATAGGCCTTGCTGCACAGATTGAGGATCAAGCCTAAGGATAGGGCTGCAGATAAAGGGACCTTACAGAGGGCACTGAGATAGGCCCTCTGTTGGACTTATACCCAGGAAGGGATTTGATTTTATGTCACATACAGACTGTGTGTTACTTGGACAGAAGGCTGAGTGACTGAAGACTCCACTGCAAGCGAGAGAGAAAGTGTAGACACATGCTCTCGGACAAGGGGGTGCTTGTGAGAGGGGAGTTCTACCTCATTACAGTCCCCCAAAGATTTAGTGGGAGCCATGCACTGCCTTGGATAAAATTTGACAGATTGAGGCCATTTTGACCTGTATCACATTAATAGTTTAACCTCTAGTTCTGAACACAAAAATACCCCCCAAACCCTTTTTTATTAATGGCTACTTTTAACTGGGTGATATCTCTGGGATCCACTGGCTCAAATGACTCCAAATTTGGGTCACTAACACTACTCTGTACCTTCTTGAGACACACCGCATTTCCAAGTAATCAAAATGTCAATTTTAGAGGACTTAGAAAGCTTGACATTTAAACAGATGTTGTGACTCCACCTTAACTAAAGTGCTGCTGCTGCGTCTATATATATATCATGGATAATTACTTTTCTGAAATCTGCATCAATAGGTCACAAAATTCTGTGCATTGCTTTTGCTCAGTTATGTCCAGTAATACCAATTTTCTATTCAAATAGACAAGCACTTGGAATACTGAATGTTATCCCTGCCCAGAATTAAAAATTATAATCATGTTATTGAGTAAAAGAAACTGATGTATGTTCTGCTGGATTTAGTGACAAGGCAAAGTAAAGAGAGCACCAATTTATTGTCAAAGGCGTACCTATCTAGGGATTTACAATTTCTTAGTAATATAGTAGCACCTAGAGCCCCCCAGGCATGATCAGGGCCCATTGTGGTAGGCACTGCAAACACATAGTCAGAGACAGTCTTTGTTGTGAGATCTTACAATTTAAATATACAAGAATGTGGATATTATTAGCCCTATTTTGCATGTTGGTAAACTAAGACATGGAGAGATTAGATGACTTACCAAAAGTCACACAAGAAGTCTGTGCCGTGCCAGGAATGGATCCCAGGTTACTTGATTCCTAGCTCCGTGCCTTAGCCAGAAGACCAACTTTCTTGTTTAAAGAACAGGAGTACTTGTGGCACCTTAGAGACTAACAAATGTATTAGAGCATAAGCTTTCGTGGGCTACATCCCATCAGTCTCTAAGGTGCCACAAATACTCCTGTTCTTTTTGCGGATACAGACTAACACGGCTGCTACTCTGAAACCTTTCTTGTTTAAAAATCTTCCGGCATTTCAGAAATCTACATTCAGATTTCTGCATTCTGTCCCTGTGATTACATACATCAGAGTAATAACGTGCATGGATGCCCAGCCAGAGGCATGCAATTCTGTCCGCGCAAATTATGTGCAAATGGTTACATAGTCACAGTTCTGAAAATCTGAGCTCTGATATGCTCCAAGACCTCCCTCTCTTCTTGTCTACATGGGAAAGGCAGAAAATAAATTACTGTGCCTTCCCCTCTCTGAAGGAAAGAAAAATTGAGATACTATCTACTTTCCTCTTCTTAACGGTATGAAAGAAAATATAATGGTGCTGACCTAAGGGAGAGGTGGAGAAAAGAGCATGGGAGCAAGGACAACAGACAAGTAATATCAAACTGTCCCTATTACCCAACAGGTGCCAGGTGCCCCTAAATCCCACTGACATCAACTGAGATGCTTAGTATCTTGTAGTGTCAGACTCTGCTATAGAGGATGAAACCCTCTGCTATTGAGGATGAAACCACAATTCCTCATAGAAGAGCCTGGTTCTTGAAATACTTAGTGCTGGGCATATAAATTACTTCCAGGAGTTATCCCATTAACCTCAATAGGACTACCTACTGTAGTAAGCATTATTCCCAGTAGTAGATATTTGCACACTCAGGCCCTGAATTCAGTCCTGTCCCATGACTGACTTCCCATGGAAAGTTTGCCTGAGTAAGGACCATGGGGTCAGACACACATTACTCTGGCTCATGTCATGATGACTAGTAAATTAAAATGCAGAGCCCCCCGGACCGGTGGCCAGGACCCAGGCAGTGTGAGTGCCACTGAAAATCAGCTTGCGTGCCGCCTTTAGCACGCGTGCCATAGGTTGCCTACCCCTGCTCTACACAAACTATGCCCACCTTGAGCAGGATGTTGTCAGTAAAAGGCAATGACTGCTAACATCTGTACAGAGAAGCTACTGCAATGTAGGGGGTCAGGAAGCCCGGTGAAGCTCTCAACATGGAATTGCCTATACATTCTTTGGTCAGAGAGGGTCTCACTTCATATAAGAAATGGAGAATTGGGCCCCCAAATGCACCAGTTCCTTGTTGGATCTTCAGAGGCACAGAGTCATCTGTGTAGAGAACCTATGACTTTGCATTAGTCCTTGGCTCCCACTGGCTCCCTGTTAACATGACTAATAGGGGCTACCTCACCAGCCACTGCTCCTGGAGCCCCTCTTACTTCATAGGAAAGGAGAAAGTTAATGCTGGATGCATGAACCTTATTAGCACCGACCAACCCATTAAAATTCCATGAGGATGCAGGGACTACTTCTGCAGCTTGTCTCCTCTCCATACAAAGAGTCAACTTTGATGGGGCTTCTGATGAGTCAAGAGAAGTGAGGGTAGGATGATATGTGAGTGTCTTTCTTTTAATCTTCTGGGTGCAAGATCTGCTAGAACCCTGTACCCATCACTGTGGAAATGAAGGATCCAACCTGCACTAGTATCTCTTCTCCAAAAAGCATATGTCTACACTGCACGCTTCAGTGAGGTGTGAAGTACACACACACCACGGGTATGAATAGCAGTGTAGATGGTGAGGCACACCTTAGGCAAGTATAGTACAGACATGCCTGAAGGATGTGGGCAGGTATGAGTGTATATACCCTATACCGCTCTCTATTTGCCCAAGCTGTGGCTCCAATCTACACTGCTATTTTTAGCAGTGTTGTATCCTTCTGCCTCTCCTCTGCTGGAGCCTTTCTCCACAGGAAAGGACTCCCTCGCCCCAGTGGGGAAAGGCTCTGACAAAGGGGAGGCAGCAGGGAAACCCCGCTGCCTTTAAGCTGTCAGAGCCTTTCCTCACCACGGTGAAAGGTTCTGGCTATGGGGAGCTGCTGAAACCTTTCCCTTCTGCGTCCTCTCCCCCAAAGCCTTTCACTGACACATGTAGCTACAGATTGCAGCGTGGATGCAGCCTGCTTTTCACTGTGGCATGTAGTTAAAGGTACGCTACATGCCACCAGCAGTGCAACACATGTAGACACACCTGAGCTAGCTTTGATAGCTCAGATATGTCTACATGTGCAGCAATCAGACCTACTAATACAGTGTAGACATAACCTAAATCTAGGCTTGACACAATGAGGTGAGGTAAAAAAATGAAGCTGGGAGAAGGGAGGATGAAAGTAACAACATAATCATGCAGTTGCTTTGGTCATTGAAGCTACTTTCTTTGTTTTGTTTGTTTTATTTCAAAGAAGGGCACACTAAGTTTGAAGTAAAGCTGCCTGAATTTTAATTGGAAACAAATTGTCTGAAATTTAGCGCTTATTTGTTCACAATCTTATCCTGCATTCTGCATATTTTTTTTCATAAATAGCCACTATGTAGCTTGTGTATAGCTTGGACAAATATGTTTCAGTTCATGGGCTACTTATGAGCGCATCACCTTGAGCATTTACTATTTGATTTGTCTAATTGGTCACATAAATCATGTTGTATTGTTTCTGCTCTTTAATCAGATGAAAAAAATTTTAAAACAGGAGGATAACAAATTGTAAATGGTAAATAGGGACTAGCAAATAGGAATAGTTTTCATTTGCATGAAAAATAGCTATTTCCCAGGTGTATTGAAAACCCTTTGTGAGAATATTCATCAGTAGCAAAAAAGAGGTGGTATGAAGTAAACAGCCATTTTGAATTCAAAGAAATGTTTGCAAACTTTTTTTTTTTGCCAATATTTGACCAGCTCAGTTTTGTTGAAGTGTGTTTTAGGAGAGGCTTAAAGGATGAATAGAGGCATAAAGTAAAACTAAGCAGTAAAGCTAATCAAAAGCTAAGTATAACAAAAATCAAGGCTGTTTAGCCAAATTGTTAATCATCTAACTGTTTAAGCATGAATTCCCTCGAGCATTCAGAGTAAAAGACATCTCTGAAAATTGTGTCTAAAGGATTTAAAAGCTCTTAGTCTAAAAATGTTTATTTAGATGTTCTCATTACCCCATTTATGCAAACTTGAGTTTATCTATCCCAGACCAGTTTCTATGTCAGTCGTGAAGTATGACCAAAATGTTTCCAGCCATCTTTAGAAGATCAGACCAAGTTCTGGGCTACTGTTTGGCTTTGATTTTCTTTTATTCCCTTGATATTATGTCAAACAAGAGGCAAGCATAGTGACCCCATTGAGGCTGCTCTCATGGCCGTGCTATGACCTGTGCTGCAGGTAGTCCATATAGGTGAGTAAAGCAGATGCACAGGCCAATCCACGATCTTGCCCTGAAGTTTTTCTCATTAGTGGGCAGTTTTCATTGACTTCTCTGAGAGACATAAGTGTACATCCAAGGTTCGCAACTGGCCCTTAGCTTGCACATTAGGAGTATGATCAAAAGAAGTAACAGATACAGAAGTATAATCAGGATTAGCCTTCTTAGATGCCTATTGTTTATTATATGTAGGTTATCAGTCATAAGTGGTAGGCATGACCTCTCCTAGTGAGTGCTATAGTAGCTAAATGTCACAATGTAGTCCTGAGCCAGCATGCCCAGTTCAAGCTCTCTTCTTTCATTTTCCATAATTTGAACACAGGGCCAAGTGCTGTATGTTTACAATGAGTTATATTTAAAATGTTTGCAGTGAAGTAGGTGGGGCTGCTCACAAGAATAAGGGTTGCAAGATACCACCAAATTTTCAAATGAGCCCTGAGATATTACCTTGGTAAATTTTGCATATATCCATTGGCGTATGCAAAGCAAGCCTTGTCATGTGAATGCAAAGCAATGAATTTCATCTCTAAATCTCCAGTTTTCATGCCCACAAGTGCACATTTTGCAGGTGCAATTTCAGAGGCCACAGTTGAAAATTTGGCCCAAAATTTTAGCCTAAAACTTTATATTCTGAGTTTTTATTTACATTCGAAAACAAACTGCTTCACACAGTAACTAGAGACAGGGTGGGTGAGATAATACCTTTTACTGGACCAACTTCTATCCTGGGGCCAGCACAGCTACAGCAACACTGCATATACACAGAAACTTAGATTCTAAAAAGCCAAGTAGGTTATATGACAACTTATTTTTAGTAGGACACTAGGCTCCAGTGGTCTTACATGCACTTAAGTCATCTCCTTAAAGCTTGTGGGTAAATATACTAGTATGCAACTTCTGTACAGTACACTGAGCTTGTGAGAACATATGCTATAAATGTGAACATCTGTGGTGACTGAGAGATTAGACTATGAACTGTAAGGGCCTTGCAAAACCATCTTTTTTCCAACTCTTGGAAAGGGGTAGTCTGAGGGTGTGAGAGGTCAGTGGGTCTTTAATTATTTGTTTGTAACCTTCTACATTGCATTCCAATTGATGAAATGGCACCCAGAGCATAGGAGCCTTTAAAGACTTTTATTAATTTAAAGAAATAAAATTAAATAAAGGTGTAAAAGAGGTTGTAGATACAAAAGAAAATCTGAGAATTCTTCATTAGGCATGTGTGGAAAGAAAAGGCTTATAAGGGTTATTGGCCCTGTCCGCCATACCCTTACTGTCAATGGGACTATTATTATGAGTATCATTTTCAAGATCAGGCTTTAATATCATATAGATTAATATGTTTCTATAGTACATGTTGCATTTCAAAAACCTGTAAAGTATGTCACTCCTCTGTTGGTTTATTATAATGAAAATCTGTTTTAACCATTTCATCTGAAGATACACAGCTTTAATGTATTTATGGTAAGACAATGTGCTGGTATTTCATTTATGGCATTTTATTGTGCTGTTGAAAATATACGGGGCTTTAAATAATACCTCAGTTATTTCTTTTTATCTCCACAATAAGTCTACACGAACATCAAAGTGTCTCTGTTTGCCCTGAGCCTGTACTGAAATAGTCTTTAAGGTCTTTTGCGTTCCAGAGATCCTGCTTAAAACATCCTGATTTCAAGCTAGTGGAATATATTTGCTTTACTGCTTAAAGTCCTTCCTTTGGTCTCTACTTAGTAGTCTTGAGTTTGTGTTACTGAACATAGGAGGATTTGGACACCTATTGGTAATCTGAATATTTTACAGATCTGACTTGCCTCTGTGCAAGTTTGAGTTGTTTACTGTGGTGCCGTTGTTGGAAGGATTACATTTACAAACACTACCCATGCAATAATCGACAGTAGAAATGTTGGTTAGTAATAGCAGGTTAATATCCACAACAAAAAGAAATAGACACTTTGATGAATATGAGATGTAATAAGCTTAATTTAATTAAAATTGTTTATGCTTATCAGAAATGTATTCATGCTAATCAGCCATTGGGAAGTTCTCCTTTCTGGAACACTCTCAAACAGGCCACATCTCCTTCCATTTTGGGAAATGACCTGGATCCACCTAACTTTGATGATCTTCCATTGGGATTACAGAGACCCTCCTTGTTCATCTCTGGAATACCAGTCCCTGGAGTTGAGTGGCGGTGACTTTGATAATTCCATCTCAGGTTTCATATCAATCCTGTGGACTAAGTCAGCACTTCTTGTACTGTTGAACTGGTTTTCTGTGTATATTGGATCATCAAAACAAGGGGTTATTTTAGATAATAATACCTACCCCTTAGATAGCACTTTTCATCTGTGGATCTCAAAGCACTTTACAAAGGAGGTAAACATCATTATCCCTATTTTACAGATGGGAAAGCTGAGGTACAGAGCAATGATACAACTTGTCCAAGGTCTCCTAGAAGGCAGTGGCAGAGCCAGAAGTAGAACCCAGGTCTCCTGAGTCTATGTCCACAGCCATTTCAAGTAGGTCACACTGCCTCCCTTATGCAATATAGAGCTAATATAGGCATTGTAAAACTTATCTGGTTCGTAGTCTTGGAATAGGAATTAAGATGGGAGACTTTGAAAGGCACCAAAAATTTTTATCCCATTGGTATGATATAATCGAATTTGTTAACCACAGTGCACAGTCAGTCTGGTCAGATGGGCCTTTCTCTTGCTGTGCTGGGTGTTTTGTTTTTGAGATTGCTTTGGTAATGGATTGGGGAATCTTGTACAATTGCTTACTGGAGTAATAAAACACAGAGTCATAAGCATAACAGGCCAGATTTTTGAAGATATTTAGGTGCCTAAAGATGTAGATAGGCAACTGTTGGGATTTTTCAAAACACCTAAACAGTTAGGCCTCAATCTACATCCTAAGGCCCCTAAAAACCTTTGAAAATCTGGCCTCTTCTGCTTATGAATATATGTTTTTATGACTCCATTAAGCAATTGTACAATCAGAGTTTTCTTGTTGCCACCAATTCCTGGCAGCATAGTATTAAATTTTGTATAAATGTACCTTTCTAGTGTCAGTGCACCTGGAGGTTTAGCAACAAATGCATACTTTTTATCCTTCAAATGATAGTCAAACTATAGCGTAACTGTAAGAGGCATGATCAAAACAGAGCTTGTATCTACAAAGCAAGAGAGATCAAGGGTGAGATTTTCAAAGCCTCATAGGGTATTTTGAATGCCAGATTCCCATTAAAATTAATTTTAATAAATTTTAATAGGAATTAAGTATCCAAGTTCCCTAGGTACCGTTGAACATTTTACACTAAAAGTAAATAAAATTAATTCAATTTCTGATTAAAGGAATCACATTATTTGCCCATGGTTGGGATAAAAAATAATTTTAAAGATTGCAGCTGCAAATGGTGGACAAGAAAGAGATCTTGGAGTCATTGTGGACAATTCTCTGAAAAAATCCACTCACTGTGCAGTGGCAGTCAAAAAAGCTAACAGAATGTTGGGACTCATTAGGAAAGGGATAGATAATAAGACAGAAAATCTCATATTGCCTCTATATAAATCTATGGTATGCCCACATCTTGAATACTGCATGCAGATCTGCTCACCCCATCTCAAAAAAGATATATTAGAACTGGAAAAGGTTCAGAGAAGGGTAGCACAAATGCTTAGATGTATAGAACAGCTTCCAGATGAGGAGAGATTAATAAGACTGGGACTTTTCAGCTTGGAAAAGCAATGATAAAGGGGGGTATAAGAAAATCTTTAAAATCATGACAGGCGTGGAGAAAGTAAATAAAGAAATGTTATTTACTTCTTCTCATAACACAAGAACTAGGGGTCACCAAATAAAATTAATAGGCAGCAGGTTTAAAACAGACAAAAGAAAGTATTTCTTCACACAACGCACAGTCAACCTGTGGAACAATTTGCCAGAGGATGTTGTGAAGGCCAAGACTATAACAGGGTTCAGAAAGAACTAGATAAATTCATGGAGGTTAGGTCCATCAATGGCTATTAGCCAGGATGGGCAGGGGTGCAAAACCATGCTCTGAAGTGTCCCTAGCCTCTGTTTGCCAGAAGCTGGTAATGGGAAAGACAGGATGGATCACTTTATGATTACCTGTTCTGTACATTCCTTCTGAAGCACCAGGTATTGGCCACTGTCAGAAGACAGGATACTGGGCTAGATGGACCATTGGTGTGACCCAATATGGCCATTCTTATGTTCTGATGACAATACACATAATACAATCCACATAATTGTTCATAATAGCGAATATTTTATTTTCTGTACTTTGTAATGATGGACATTAAATTAAGCTAGTTAACAGGATTAAGGATGGATTTTAACACCTACTTTAATAAATGTAAAAATATGTATTGCAGACTTTACTTTTCAGAATAGCTTTTCCAAATATTCAAGGCCTTTCCATTTTCATAAAATCAGCCATACAGAGGACCTTAAAAACTATTATTAGTATGATTTACTAGGATGCTGTTTTTTTCCTTTTTATTTATCAGCCAGTTTAGAACAGTGTGGTTATGACTTGACAGTATAACAACAATAAATGTCAATTTGCATGTTGAGATTTTGTACAGTAGAAGCCATGATGCAGACACTTTCACTTCAGAGAAGATCCATAATATTAGGTTAAAAGAATGCAATTAATTTTCCTTCTTTTCTATCAGCCAGCATCCTAAAAATAGAATTCTGTTGTGATATTTGCTGTCCTAACATAACTATTCTGTCATGGGCCTGTTTGTGTTTTTATTGCAGTGTGAATGATGAGAATAAGGCATCACTCTAAAAGCGTAAATGAAGATCAATGAGACATAGGCTCCTAAATCATTTAGGCTTTTTTAACAATTTTATCCCTGGTGCTTCTTCTGAAAATTTTACCCCCCAAAGTTGACATCTTATGTATTCTGTGATAGAGCTAAAGCGCCATACTGCATTGACCTTTCCAATATGATATATTGATTAGCTAGACTTTTTGTTCCTCTGAGAGTTTACTGTCTTCATGGTCTATGAGCAAAAGGGCAAAATGATCAGTCAATCAGGTTCCCAAATCTTAGTGGTGTTAGTTCCTAGTAAAATGTCAGTGGCAGATAACTGCATTTGGCATTCATTTTCTGAAAACAAAGAATATTTGTATAGAATGAAAATTAGATATTCCAGTTCCTGTAAAGATTTCTTTAAAATCTTTGTTCTTTGTTTCCCCATTTACTCTCATTCCATCAGTACCTCTGCAGACGCTTCATCTTGCATTTTTGCTAGTGATTCAAAATTTCATCCTATGATTTTCAGTCACAATATTTCAATGTTAAATAGGGGAGACTCTATTATCTCACCTCTTCAGCAGCAGCCCTGGTTCTCAACACTTTTCTAGTAGTAATAACTGTTTCTATCATCTTACAAATTGTAATGTCTTACAGTCCATGAAGAAAAGTATTTCAAAAATGTGCACCAATGCAAAGGTCTTTGATTTTCTGTGAACAATTGTCTTTGTTTTAGCTAGACCTCCTTAAAATATTAATAATAATGCAAAAAGAGAGAATAAAAGCATCTTCAGCATTATTTTATTCTCTAAATCTATATATCATTATAGTGTCTTAAATGGTTAGTATCCACTTCACTGCCATTGGAGGTCATAATCATCAAATATTCAAGAGCTCATTCTATTGTGCATCTGTGCTTAGTTCCTGTCTTACTTATCATCCTCATCAATGAACTGTGTGAGAGGGTAAACAGTACTTTAATGAGTAATACCAAGGTCTAGATTGTGAGTAAAGTATTCAAAGGTCCTACTGGCTTTCAATTACTTAGCTGCCTAAGACACTCAGGCAATTTTGACAATTTTACCCTAAGTCTAATTTAAAGTCAATGGGATTTAAACTTGTAGGTGCTTAAATTCTGTCCTTTTCTCTTCTATAAAGGTTCTTATACCATGCTCATCATCATAGTAGTTCAACACCTTGCAGTAGTTCATTAAGTGACATGACTATAAATCTGTCACTTGATGAGGGAACAAACTACCTCTCTCCTAGAGCAGTGTATGCAGTGGAGTGTCGTTATGGTAGGTGATTGTTGTTTTTGAATATTCATGTTGCTATGTATTTAGCAAGGCAGGTCAAGAAAATGTGCCTTGCACCTGGAGTGGAAGACTGTGAGGATTGTGCTAGTCCTTAGTTCCTGGGGAGTTCATTCCATAGTCTTGGGCTGGTCCCTATGGAAGTTCTGTCTCCCATGCAGACAAGCTTTACCCTTATTGTACAGTTCCATTGTGATTCAGGAGTGAAGTTGTCTATCCTTTAGATACACTGGGCCCATACCATGAAGCACCTTGTAGATAAGGACTAAGACCTTGACCTTGATTCAGTGTTCTATAGGAAGCCAGTGTAGAGAGCTGAATACTGATCTGGTTTGTGTTCACAGTAGTCAGTGTCGCTGATGAGATTTTCTATAGGGTTCTGTATGAACTGGAGTTCCCCAACAGCTGAAGACTTTATGTCCAGTTATATTGCATTGCAGTCCAGCTGTGAGATATGGGTACTGCTACGTGAGACAGGTGTCCACAAGGAATCTAAGAGCACTTCTAATCTAAAATTTGAATTAACCAGTTGTGGGTATGTACCTTCAGCAAAGGAGACCAACCAGTGGCTGCAAATTATTTTGCCCACCAGCATCTCCTCTTTCTTGCTTGTGTTCAACTTCAACCAGCTGCTCTTCATCCAGGAGCTGATTTCGTCCAAGCACTGGGCCTTCTCAGTGTTAATGGCAGGGTTGTATGTGGTGAAGGAAAATTAGAGCTGTGTGTCTTCTTCAGTTTGCTGGCACTTGGCACCATATTAGCTAAGCAGTTCACCTAGTGGCTGCATGTAGTTGTTAAAAAGGACTGAAGAGAGAATTGATCCGTCTGGGACGTCACAAGTGAGGGGTCTAGTGGCGGAGGTGCAGTTTCCCATTGCTACCCATTGTGTGTGTCCTTCCAGGAAGGGCTTAAATCATTGTAGCACATTATCCTGGACTTCTGCCATCTCTCTAAGGTGAGACAGCAGCATCTCAGGCACTTCTGAAAATTTCACTCTGCATCTCTTAACTCCGCCTCTGCACTAGGGGCAGTGCAGAGCCACATCAACTCGGAGGCTGATGAGGGAAGCCTGCCCTGTCCAGTGTACCTAGTCTACTTTATGGTTTTGGTTCAGAAGAGGGCCAATGTCATGACCCCACCTCTTGTATATCCCTTTTCGGATGATGTCCTCCCCAGAGAAGGGACTGTGATTGACTGTGGTCATTACATGGTGTGAGTTCCTGGCCCTCATGTAAGTATAATCTGGCCTAAATTTGCAAGGGTTGCAAGTGACAGTGCAGAAAGAAGGAAATGGCAGTAGAGATGTGGGATTGGGCAGAGCTGTTCAAGACCTTAAAAATTAAGACAAGAAGCTTGGATTTGGTGACCAAGGTGAGAAGAAATAAGTGAAAGGATTCAAAGGAATCATGTTCAGATCTATATTTTATAGATATGATAATATTTGGAAGATACTCAGATACCACTATGACAAATATTGTACAAATGGTTGCAGTGTTGTTGCACCCATGTTGGTCCCAGGATATTTGAGAGACAGGGTGGGTGAGATAATATCTTTTATTGGACCAACTTCTGCTGGGGAGAGAGATAAACTTTCGAGTTTACAGAGAGCTCTTCTGACCTGAACAAGCTTGTCTCTCTCTGCAACAGAAGTTGGTCCAATAAAAGATATTACCTCACCCATCTTGTCTCTACTATATAAATGCACAGACTGGCTGGATGGAGAAAATCCCGCCAGAGCAATGAGAGAGGAAGATTACAATAAAAAAGGCAAGTCTTCATCTTTATTTTAGAGTAATAAGGTGAATTTGGCCAAGTTATAAGAATTTGAAAAGTCTCGGATTGTACATGCTCTGTAGAGATTTCTTAAAGTTTAGCAGCTAACATCTCCAAAGATTTTGTATGCTCTGCGTATGCCTTAGGCCCTCACCACTCCTAGTGCTGACTTGATTGTGCATGGGCCATTCCCACAGAGTGACTGAGCACGCTCCAGCCCAGGGCAACAGGGGGGAAGATGGACCTTCCCTGTAATTGCTTCTATCAGCTGTTCTGGGATGTTGTGAAGCCAGACACCGGAACTGAGAGTAGAGAGGGTGTGTCTCTTGTGTTCCTCCTGCTGATGCTCAGGCATCCTGGAGAAGAAAGAGGAAACAGCCTGTCCTAAAAGCAAATGAGTGAGGAGGGGTGGGAGGGAGGGAATAGATGGTGAGCAACAGGAGCTGTGAGGTAAGGGAGTGTCGTGGGCCTGGTCCATCCTATCCCCTTTGTGGGGGAGGGGGTGTTATGGCCCTGCAGCTGAATTTGGATGTGCACCCCTGGCCTCGGGGCAGTGTGGCTTAATGGCCAGTGTCAGTAGGGTTTTCCTTTCTATCAGGGCTGGGTGGGCTAACAACAAGAGTCAATAGGATAGAGCCACTAGAACAGCTCTTTCTTTTGGGCCTGTGCGGCCTAGCAACCAGAGTCAATAGAGCTGTCCTTTCTGTTGAGGCTGTGCGGTCTTGTGGCCAGAGTCAATAGGGTGGGTGGCGGCCAGGGTAGGGGACCCAGACCCACCAGGTCCCAACCCAGGGCTCTGTCGATGGCGCTGTTGCCCCTCCTCTGAGTACATTAAATAGGTGATTAAATTTCTAAATGCCTATCCACTTTTTGGCACTTCTCTTGTGTACATACTTGGTGTGAAAGCTTTTCCATTACAAGAAAAGTTCATGTTTTTACTATACCACAATTTCCCTAGGACAAGAAGTCACATTTTTCCAGTAATGTGCAATAAAAAGTCTTATGGCTAACAATAAAAAGAAATTAATTTGTTGCTCTGTTTAAAATGTAAATCCTTTACTGCAGCATTAAGTAAGCAGGTCAGGAGATATCTAGGAATCTGGCATTTTGTCATAAGAGGAATCTCTTCAATAATTTCCTCCCAAACCATAAAATTTCTGGACAACACTATATATGCAGTATGTAAAATAATGAAAGAATTACACATAAATTCTGAAGGTGCTAAATAAAATTGCGAATGCTCCTTAATCCTCACCTCCCCTGCATGTAGCTGAACCCTCTTGGTAAAAGTCTGTAAGTGACAGGCCTTTGTGACATGCTACTGAGAAAGTTGAGACTGCTGTCTTTCTACACTTTGCAGACTATGACCAGATACAAGATAGTTATTGTTACATTTCAAATTACAATACAATACCATGACAATATATGGAGTAAGGGCTGATACATGAAAAGAAATTTGACATCCCTCCATTCTGTTATTTTTATACGGAGCAGGACCAGCTCAGTGATCAGAGTATGGCATATAATAATGGTCATATTCCCCCCTGCATGTCTGGAAGCTTTGCAAGATGCTCTATATCTATGAGGTAGAATGTCCCGCTGTTCTTCCTGTTGGGGAGAAGTGTTGTCACATCACCTCTAATACAGGGCTTTGCCTAAGGGCTTGACTATGTGCTGCTTTAGTCCACACTAGACACGTGTAAATTCTAGTTCACACTAGTGTGTTGCACACTAACTGGCCCATGTGGATCCTGCTGGTGCACCCTGGAAGGTCCCTAGTACTGTTTGAAATGGCATCCCTCTAGAGCAGACTAATGACCATGTAGACAAGCCCTAAATGTATAAGCCCTTCAGGGAAGGGATGGTCTCTTTTTTTATATGTTTAGTGCCTTTGAGTGCTGCCACAATATACATATCTAATAATAGTAGTAATAATCAAAAGAGGAGACATACAGTACAACTGTCTGAATTAATAAAAGATGTGTTTATATCATTCTAATGATTTATTTTACTGTTTTTATTGTTTAACTTCACCCAAAAACGGTGCATTGATTATATCAATCGGATTACTGTATTAACAGAGCCACCCAACAAACTATGATCTCACGTAATGCAAAAGGGTGATCTGTTTCTCTACGTGCAGATGTACCTTACTGAGAAACCATCATTGCCTGTTACAAATATTCTAACAGAGACGATGTTGACATATATTATTAATCAGTAGTAGCACTTTGATCTCTACACTTATTATTTTATACAGGTTATTTTTGCCATGTAACTGTACAGCAGTAAAAATGACTTTTTATATCTCTGTCTGTGATGCCTTTATATTCAATGCTTATACAAAGCAAACAAGGGAGAAAAGATGATTGATGATCAATTGAGAAGAATGAATTTGGGCAAGTTAACAATATGCCTTTATGATAAGACCAACAAGTGAAGTTACAAAAAAAATGACTAATCTAGTTTTTCATTTTAAATAATTGTATTGTAGGTGTAACCTCATCCATAGGTGTGGGAAGTAGGGATGCAGGGGGTGCTGCAGCACCCCCAGCTTTTATGCGGGGCCGCCAGCCCCACGCCCGGGGCTCCTCTCCCCAGCTTCGGTCCTGGGGGCAGGCCCTGCACCCCGCTCCCCAGCCGCCAGCTCCGCACCCTGGGCCCTGCTCCCAGCCCTCTGCCCGGGACTCCACACCCTGGCCCTGCGCCCCGGCCTGGCCACCGGCCCCTCTTCCCAGCCACTGGGCCCATTCCCCAACCCCGCACCTGGGGCTCGGGTCCCGGCTGCCAGCCCCACTCCTAGGGTGACCAGATGTCCGGTTTTGGACTGGAACACCCGGTCAAAAAGGGATCCTGGCGGCATGCACGCCTCCCGGGTCAGAAAGTAGCCGGCATGTCCAGCTCTCAGCCTTAGGGGCAGCCAGGGTAGGGGGGTCCACGTGCTGCCCCACTCCCTGCCCACAGGCGCAGCTCCCATTGGCTGGGTCAGGGCAGGGGAGGAACTAGCGTGACTCGCGCTCAGCAAGCAGCTGTTGAGGGGTTGCATGGTGTGCGCCTCTCCCACTGCTGCCCGGCCCTCTTCTCCTCGTGCTCCTTGTGTGGCTGAGCTCAAACTGCGATGCGTGCCCTGCGGCGAACCACGGTCTGTCGCCCCATTGCCGGCACCCAGGAGTTGGAGGTATGTGTATTCCCGTCTCCGAGTGCTGGGAATGGGGCTGCACCCCTATCCCCCTCACTGCATCCCTCCCCATCCTACCTCCACCTCCTCATCCCCCTCACTGCATCCCTCTCCATCCCACCCCCGCACCCCCATTCCCCTCACTGAATCCCTCCTCCATCCCATCCTGTCCTGCCCCCCACACCTACCAATCCCAGCCCTGTACCCCTTACAGTGCTTTCCCACCCATCCTCTCCACCTCCCTGAGCTGCCACCCCCATGTCCCTCATCCCCCACAGCCCTGCACCCCATTCACCTCCATACAAAGCTGCACTCCCATTATGGCCCTATACACCCCTGTGCCCCCCACATCCTCATGCACCTATAGCCTTCTGACTTCCCCTGCATCCCCATCCACCCCACATACCCTCCCACACCACCTCCTCTCTCCTTCTCCGTCCCCTCTCACCCCCCACTCTGCTCTCGTCCTTGGCCTCTTTCCCTACCCATCTTTTCCCCTCCAGCCCACCTTCCTCCCTTCCTGGCTGGGTGATTTAGGCAGTCCCTGAAAAAGTGTCTCTGTGTAGGCAAGTGTGTGCATGCATGCATTGTATGTGTGTAAGAGACTGTGTGTTTTCGTGTAGGGAGGTGTGTGTATTGTCACATGTGTGTATACCTGTGTGAATAAAATTTGCAGCTTACCTCTTTGACTTTTATTACTTTTGCTGGCTTGCGCACAAAAAAAATTGACATAAAATGTGTGTGTTCCTTTCATAACAAGTTTTTAAAAGAGAAAGGAACTCTAAAAGGAAAGTATTATTTCTCAAAAAGTGAATGTTGTTGACTAGTAATTGCAGAAGAGCCAATGGATCAGACATGTCTCCCTACCTTTGTCTAGCTACATTATAAACTCTTTGTTGCAGACTCTCTCTCTTTTTATGTGTATATCCAGCACCTACCACCCTGGAGCCCTGATCTTAGTTGGGGTCTCTAGGCACTAAACAACAATTGTAATATTAAATAATGTGGAAGTATATCTGTTAGTGCATGCTAGGTGTGTACACATGAATACATGTGTGTATCTGCATGTAGGTGTGGGAGTCAGTTTCTACAGATTTATTTATATAGGTATCTGGACAGGTGTGCATTTCTGTGGTTTTGCTGTATGGATTTGTAACTAAGAGATGGGGAAAGCCGACTGCTGCAGCGGTGCACGTGGATCAGAGAGAGACTTCTCTTAGAGGAGAGTCTATTGATAGAGATTCTCTAGGTTTTAGTCAGGAGGAGAGGATGGAAGAGGATAATCTAGGGGCCAGATCAGACGAGAAACATTCACATAAAAAAGAATCGGACACATCAGAAAAGGGCAGACAAATAAATAGTGACAATTTTTTAAAGTGCTTGTATATAAATGCTAGAAGTCTAAATAATAACATGGGTGAACTAGAGTGCCTCATGATAAAGGAGGATATTGATATAATAGGCATCACAGAAACCTGGTGGACTGAGGACAATCAATGGAACACAATCATTCTGGGGTACAAAATATATCGGAAGGACAGAACAGGTCGTGCGGGTGCGGGAGTGCCAATATATGTGAAAGAAAATGTAGAAGTATGAAGTAAAAATCTTAAGTGAATCTACATGTTCCAAAGAATCTCTATGGATAGTAATTTCATGCTCTAATAAGAATATAACATTAGGGATCTATTATCGATCACCTGACCAGGACAGCGATAGTGACGATGAAATGCTAAGGGAAATTAGAGAGGCTATCAAAATTAAGAACTCAATAATAGTGGGGGATTTCAATTATCCCCCTATTGACTGGGAACATGTCATCTCAGGACGAAATGCAGAAACAAAATTTCTCTATACTTTAAATGACTGCTTCTTGGAGCAGCTGGTACGGGAACCCACAAGGGGAGAGGCAACTCTTCATTAAGTCCTGAGTGGAGCGCAGGATCTGGTCCAAGAGGTAACTATAACAGGACCGCTTGGAAATAGTGACCATAATATAATAACATTTAACATCCCTGTGGTGGGAAGAACACCTCAACAGCCCAGCACTGTGGCATTTAATTTCAGAAAGGGGAACTATGCAAAAATGAGGGGGTTAGTTAAACAAAAATTAAAAGGTACAGTGACTAAAGTGAAATGCCTGCAAGCTGCATGGGCGCTTTTCAAAGACACCATAATAGAGGCCCAACTTAAATGTATACCCCAAATTAAAAAACACAGTAAAAGAACTAAAAAAGAGCCTTAACAACCATGTAAAAGAAGCAGTGAGAGATAAAAAGGCACCTTTTAAAAAGTGGAACTCAAATCCTAGTGAGGTAAATAGAAAGGAACATAAACACTGCCTAATTAAGTGTAAAAATGTAATAAGAAAAGCCAAAGAGGAGTTTGAAGAAAGGCTAGCCAAAAACTCAAAAGGTAATAACAAAATGGTTTTTAAGTACATCAGAAGCAGGAAGCCTGCTAAACAACCAGTGGGGACCCTGGACGATCAAGATACAAAAGGAAAGCTTAAAGATGTTAAAGTCATTGCGGAGAAACTAAATGGATTCTTTTCTTCAGTCTTCACGGCTGAGGATGTTAGGGAGATTCCCAAACCTGAGCTGTCTTTTGTAGGTGACAAATCTGAGGAATTGACACAGATTGAGGTGTCACTAGAAGAGATTTTGGAATTAATTGATAAATTTAACAATAACAAGTCTCTGGGACCAGATGGCATTCACCCAAGAGTTCTGAAAGAACTCAAATGTGAAGTTGCGGAACTATTAACTATGGTTTGTAACCTGTCCTTTAAATCAGTTTCTGTTCCCAATGACTGGAAGATAGCTAATGTAACGCCAATATTTAGAAAGGGCTCTAGAGGTGATCCCGGCAATTACAGACCGGTAAGTCTAACGTCAGTACCGGGCAAATTAGTTGAAACAATAGTAAAGAATAAAATTGTCAGACACATAGAAGAACATAAATTGTTGGGCAAAAGTCAACATGGTTTCTGTAAAGGGAAATTGTGTCTTACTGATCTATTATATTTCTTTGAAGGGGACAACAAACATGTGGACAAGGAGGATCCAGTGGACATAGTGTACTTAGATTTTCAGAAAGCCTTTGACAAGGTCCCTCACCAAAGGCTCTTACGTAAATTAAGTTGTCATGGGATAAGAGGGAAGGTCCTTTCATGGATTGAGAACTGGTTAAAGACAGGGAACAAAGGATCGGAATAAATGGTAAATTCTCAGAATGGAGAGGGGTAACAAGTGGTGTTCCCCAAGGGTCAGTCCTAGGACCAATCCTATTCAACTTATTCATAAATGATCTGGAGAAAGGGGTAAAAAGTGAGGTGGCAAAGTTTGCAGATGATACTAAACTGCTCAGGATAGTTAAGACCAAAGCAGACTGTGAAGAACTTCAAAAAGATAAGTGATTGGGCAACAAAATGGCAAATGAAATTTAATGTGGATAAATGTAAAGTAATACACATTGGAAGAAATAACCCCAACTATACATACAAGATGATGGGGGCTAATTTAGCTACAACGAATCAGGAAAAAGATCTTGGAGTCATCGTGGATAGTTCTCTGAAGACGTCCATGTAGTGTGCAGTGGCAGTCAAAAAAGCAAACAGGATGTTAGGAATCATTAAAAAGGGGATAGAAAATAAGACGGAGAGTATCTTATTGCCCTTATATAAATCCATGGTACGCCCACATCTTGAATACTGCGTACAGATGTGGTCTCCTCATCTCAAAAAAGATATACTGGCATTAGAAAAGGTTCAGAGAAGGGCAATTAAATGATTAGGGGTTTGGAACGGGTCCCATATGAGGAGAGATTAAAGAGGCTAGGACTTTTCAGCTTGGAAAAGAGGAGATTAAGGGGGGATATGATAGAGGTATATAAAATCATGAGTGATGTAGAAAAAGTAAATAAGGAAAAGTTATTTACTTGTTCCCATAATACAAGAACTAGGTGCCACCAAATGAAATTAATGGGCAGCAGGTTTAAAACAAATAAAAGGAAGTTCTCTTCACACAGCGCACAGTCAACTTGAGGAACTCCTTGCCTGAGGAGGTTGTGAAGGCTAGGACTATAACAGCGTTTAAAAGAGAACTGGATAAATTCATGGAGGTTAAGTCCATTAGTAGATATTAGCCAGGATGGGTAAGGGTGTTCCTAGCCTCTGTTTGTCAGAGGGTGGAGATGGATGGCAGGAGAGAGATCACTTGATCATTGCCTGTTGGGTTCACTCCCTCTGGGGTACCTGGCATTGGCCACTGTCAGTAGACAGGATACTGGGCTAGATGGACCTTTGGTCTGACCCAGTATGGCCATTCTTATGTTCTTATGTATTTGGGCTTCAGGAGTGGGCCTTTAATGGACCCATTGCAGCTGTGATAATGTGTAGTCCTAATTTCACACATAAAATTACAATAACTTTAGTGAAGAAAAAACATGGAGCTGGTTACAAAAAATGGGAAGAGAGGAAGGAAAGAATCATGAAAACCTTTGTGAAATAAAAAAGACTATTTTGCTGCCAGCTCTAGCATCCTGTAACAAATAAAACCTGAACTTAGCATCATATATCTGTCAAAACAATAAATATGCCTGTTTGGGCCTTGCAGTGAAAATGAGCCTGTGAGAGAGGATGGGGGAGAGCAAGCAGCAGAGGGAGGGGGGATGGAGTGAGCGAGGGGTGGGGCAGGGGTGGGGTCTCAGGGAAGGGGCAATGGGTAGGGCAAGGGTGTTCGGTTTTCTTGAATTAGAAAGTTGGCAACAATACCTACTCCCCGGCCGCTGGCCCTGTGCCTGGCCCCCCGCTTCCAGGGCTCTGCTCCTGGGGCCCCGCGCCCATCCCCAGGGCCAGGGCTCCACTCCTTGCCCCATGCCCACCCCCAGCTGTGGCCACAGCCTCAACCCCCTTACCCGTGTCCAGGTCCCCCTTTCCTGGAGACATAGCCCCTGTTCCCGGCCCCAGCTCTGGTGATGGGGGTGCGAACAGGGTAAGGAGGCTGGCTTTTAGCACCCCAACTACTAAAAATGTTCCAGCACCACTGACCTCATCAGATATAACATCAAGTAATGAATGTGCATTTCACTTATCATGAAATCTCAATAGACCTCTCCTGAAATCCTGACAGGCATAACTCCCACTAATTTCACTGAAGTTAGCTTGAGTGAGGACTACAATATCAGCCTCAATTCATGTGTACATTTTTAATTTGTATGTTTAAAATAGGAACAAAAAGATAATCTCCCAGTAACTGAAAAATGAATTCCAAATAATCTCAGGTTAAGAATCAAAGGTTATATACCCTTAATTTACATTTAACATTTAATTGTTTTACAACTATAAATTCATGACTTTAATTCCCAAAATAGTCTCTATAAAAATTATATTTCTTCCTGCTGGGCTCAGTTCTCTCTGCTTGTCTTTTTTGCCTTTAAATATCTGCTAAATTCCCTAACTGCTCCTTCTGAGAACTTGTTAATGTCTCTTGTGTGTCTTTTAGCTTCTTCTTAACTGCATTTTTCAGTTACTCTGACAGCTTTTGGCTCCCTATGTCACATCTCAGTGTCAGCTCTCCAGGTTTCACTCACTTTCATCAGCCATGTTTTTAAACTGCCTATACTTCCAGTTGTAGCTCCAGCCTGTGTTTCCGTTATTATAAATGCCACTGCTAACTCCACATCCGTTCTGAGTCTCTGCAGTGCCAAACTCTTCCATGTCAGCGGTGGATCCCTGAAATAATAAGCCTAAATTATAAACACCTTATGGATGCATCAGAAACAGAAATACCCTCAGTGAGCTGGACAAATGTATTTGCACACATGATGTAAAAGTACATATTGGGATAAATTGTGCCTGTAGCAAGGGGTAGCGTAAAAACTACATCGCCTCAGGTCATGTGCCTCTAAGTCACGATTTCCTTCTTGCTTGCGCCAAGATGGTAAATATTATGGGAGTTTTATATAAAACACACACACTCATACTTACGCACAGCTATGAATATACAGAAACTTAATATAAACATTACCAGCTACTGACACATAAGAATATATAACATAGGTCGTAAGATTGTTGTACCAATAAAATTATTGTTGCCATGCCTTGTAAATGGCTTCTGGATTACACAGGTTATTCCTAATAATTTGCTGCTGGGCTATACCAATAGCAAACTGATGCCAGCCCCACTGACTCAGATAGGAGAAGATGCAGCCAGTGCTCTGCCCATTCCCGGCCTCTCCCTGCACACCTGACCTATGTCCCAATTAGTCTAATCAGGGGCATCAAGGAGGTTCTTTCCCGACTGTATGGGTATGTGCTCAAAGCTACAATCTAGCCCATTGTTATTAACTTAAAACATTATCAGCACAGGCTGAATTATGCCTTCCCCCCATTAACTGCAGTGTTGCCAACTCTTGTGATTTGATCGTAATTCTTACAATTTTTGGTGTTTTCCTTAAACACCCAGCTCCTGGAGTCAGATGATTACATGAAAATCTCACTTCCACTTAAAGTAAAAAATAAGTTTATAACCCTCAAGTTTGAATTTGTAACCCAAACTGACTCTAAACACACAGAAACCCACAGGCAAATTAAAAGAATCCCAAATTTATTACTTTTTAAAATCTCAAGAGTTTTTAAGCCAATCTTAAGATTTGAGGGGACCTGGCATGATTTTTAAATGCTTGAAGTTGGCAATACTGTAATAATTTGTCTCAAAAAGGTACAGTGCACATAGGTTTTGTTAGTTTTGCAAAGTACAAATGACAATATATTAATGATGACAGAACTTTTAAAATATGTACTTTTATTTTAAAAGAGCCTGAGAGCAAATCCTCAGCTAGTTTTTTAGTTTGTTTGTTTTGTCTTTTAACAGTTCGACAAAGGGTTTAGCTCTCCAACACAAGACTGATAAACATGTTTCTCCCTCCCTTTGGAATATGAGGGTGCTTCATCAGAAACCGTGTGAACAGTGAAGTTAAGCACTTGCTTTGGAATTTAATAGGGATTTTCTCTTTGCCACTGTACAAATCGGCCCAGACACAGAGGGGATTCCCCAGAACCAATGTATCAACAAAGCATGTAGCTGTCAATTCCCTTTTGATAATGCAGTCAGAACAAATGCGAAGCTGTAATTTTTTTAGCAATGGAATAATCCACGTATAGAAACTCATTAAATCTATTAATCTCCTGGTGTAATACCAATCTCATCAACATCCTTTTGTTCCTAAGGAGAGTGGGGAGATCATGCCCCCTAAATCAACACATACGAGGGTCTCTCCTCCATGCATTGCTCTCGCTACCCTGTGGAAGGAGGACAGTGGTCCCATCCTCCCTTGTCTCAGGACCTGCCAAGCATCCTTTCCAATTGGGGGGCTCTGTGTTGGACAGCAAGCAGGATGTGGGAGTGCTTTGGGTGAATATATTGTCCCTTCCCTACCCTTGTAGTAACCAGCAGGCTTGTCACAGAAAAGGTATTATAATCCAACGCTGTATTCCCTTGTCTACAATGCCCTTGCACACCATGGTACCCCCTTTCCTGATATGTTTTACGGCAGATCCTGGAATACACTCCATAGGACCATGGAGCTGGGAAGAACAAATGGGGTCTTGGGAGCTGGTGCACAGAGACAGGTCACACGGCTGGATGGCCCTGACCTCTATCAAATCCCCTAAATCAGTGGATCAGTGGGATGAACCTTCTGCTTTTTCTTGTGAGAGGGGGAATCCCATCCCCCAAAAGAAGTCTTTGGAGGAGACTGTGACTGGAACGTCACAATATTTTCCTCTCCCTTGATCCCTCTCATTATATACATTTTTTTAGCCAAGATTTCAAAGCACTTTACAAAAGTAGTTAAGTAACAATGATGGGAAACTCAGCTATAGAGAGGTAACGTGATTTGTCCAATGTTACACAGCAAGTGAGTGGTGGAGTAGGGAAATAGAAGCCAAATCTGTTATACCCATGTTAAAAACCCTAGACTTTTTTTTAAAGATTGCTCTCACACCATGGCAAGGACTATATCTTCTTGCGTGTCTGCAAAGGGCCTACTGCAATCTAGATAATAACAATAATGTAAGTAAACAAATGCTCAGCTATCTCATACAGTATAAATGTCAGAAAGTAAACTCTCAGAAAACTGCATGCAACATATAAAATGCAAATGTCATACATAATATCCTGTGTGGGGAATGAAAGTTGAGCTCTTCTCCTGTCTTTTCCTTGTATTATTGTCTGCTATTGCTGGAGCAACGAAGCCATAAATTTGTCCTAAATCTCATCTAAACTTTCCTGAACAGAATGCAGTGAAGTGCTGAGATAGCTGGCCTCTTTCAAAACCAGAATAAAAGTGCACCTTGTAACAGCATGTTTTATCAGACCCACCTATATTGTACAAATGCTGGCCTTAGGTGGTAAAGAATGTGCTTCTTTCAGCCTTCTTCCATCATTAATTTCCCTTGACTCTATCTACTCTCACTCTTGCACTTGGGCATTTAAAAAAAAAAATAAACATAAAAGAAATGAAAGAAACCAGCGTATACAGCTTGCTTTCCTTATAAAAGATGAGCAGACTCCTCTTCCCATTGTTTGCTATTGTCTATCTTCCTTCCCTACTTCTGTGGCCTTTATCTTTATTAGTTTTGTTATTTGTCTAATTATAGCCAGGGCTGATAGTGCTGGCTATTATTACAGTTGCCTGACACTTGCTATTGGAAGCTCCTATTTTCAGTTGCTTATATCTTTGCCAAGCTTTAACCATTTAGGCTGAATTTTTACATACCACGTGTCTGCCTCAGGCTTTTTTTTTAAATATTCAGTCGACATGGTTCAGTCATTTCCAAGAATGATGGTAAAATACATTGTTCTGCCCACATTAAAAAAATTATTGAGACCTTTTATTTGAACAGTTCAAGTGACCCATGCTTTGGAGCAGGGACTTGAAATTAGAGCTGAGATGTATAGTCTTTGTGTCAGAGATGTGCCTTTTGACACCCCTGTGAAAGTCCACCAAAATTTGGCCAAGTGATAAGCCTTTGGAAAATTGTTCTTCACATGTGCTCATTTGAGATTTTGACTTTAGCAGCTAGAATCTCCAAAGATTCCATCCTCACTGAACAGGCTTGGGCCTTTCACAGGTCCTACTGATGACCAGACTGTGCATACACCATCACCCCAGAGCAATTATAATAATGGTTCTACTGTACTAATTCAGACAGCAAACACAACCCATGTACATATGGGCCAAATCCTGCTAATTGTTAAATCAAGTGGCAGTTTCAATACTGACTTCAGTGGGAGCAAGATTGGGTTCTAAAACTGCAGTTTCTCATCAATCAGCTGTCTGCTTACTCTGGACATTGACCTTTTATTATAGGGTTGTATCAGTATTTTAATCATAAACACAAAAATTCACTCCACACTCCTAGTATGCAAGATCTTAGCCAGGAAACTTCACTTATTGTTGTGTGCAGTTTTGAAAAGAAAGTAAAGATAGAAAACCACCATTGAGTTGTATTCTTGAGTGTTTGCACTGCTTTGCTTCTTCAGGCTTACTGGCCCTTATTGAGGATTATAAACCTAATAGAGTTCCCATCAAAGTTCATCTCTAATCAGGCAGCCCAACCTCTCTTACTACACCTTCTCCTTCCAGAATACAAAGTACGATCCTCCTCCACTGTTTCTACCAATGCAACTACTTTCCTCTTCCACATGTTCATTTCCCCAAAACCAGTGTAACCAGCCAGTGATCTGGAGAATCTGTGTATTCTAGTGCATTAGCTCAGGACATTTGAATTGAAGGAATGATCATATATTGAAAAAAACACTGCTTTGTGTGACAATAAGGGATGGGAGGAAACAGTTAAATCTATTTTTAACTTTTATCACTATAATTGTGCTGATCTTAACAAAATGTTGATCAATATTCAATATCTGAATGGCCATAAGATATATTCACTGTTACCCTATTACCCTTATAATCACCCTATTCAGAATTATGTGGAATTTCAGAATAAGTTCCTACTTTTAAACTGTAGCAGTTTTTGAAGAGGTCTTTTGTTTTCTTTAAAGTAGTTAGTATTTCTAGAAATGAGAAAAGGGTATTGTTCTGTCCCCTCAACTAAGAAACAACTGACTAAAAGAAAATATTTGGACAAAGACTAATATAGAAAGTTTCCACGAAAAGGGAGTATTTTAAACACAATTATGAGGGTGTGAAAATTGCAGGATTATACCCCCAAACCATTGTGCAGCCTTCACTGTTGTTGTTTTTTTCTAATTTGGTACATTTTTATGAAACCATAAATGATAGTTCAACTAATCACTGCAGTTTTCCTTTAAATATGAATAATCCACATAAGAGGGAAATAGGCCCTTACATTTTCCTCTTCCTTTTAATTCTAGTCCATTTTTATGAGTACAATGCTATTCCTAGTCATTTCTATTATAATGAAGTTGAAAGTAGTCATTGCAAACTATGTGAAACTGGTTATTTATGTTGAAAGAACTGCATTTTTCAGCAGAAACTCAATTTATGTAAAGAATATAATGAGATGAGTGATTATCATCTTAAGGACGTGTGTTACAAGATCCTCAGAAATTTAAAAGCAAATAATCAATAACGATTCAGCCCAAGGCATTCTCAGCTGAATACCAGCTGATACAACAGTTTCTAACTATAGCACAAGTGAAATTGTTGATTTAAAGAAATCCAGATTGGTTCTGATTAGTAATTGTCTTTTATTTCTAATTTATTAGACATTTCCAGATAATG
This sequence comes from Terrapene triunguis, assembly GCF_002925995.2. Classification (NCBI taxonomy): domain Eukaryota; kingdom Metazoa; phylum Chordata; order Testudines; family Emydidae; genus Terrapene; species Terrapene triunguis. Next base: position 39,088,957 of record NW_020664419.1, on the reverse strand, counting down.
TGTAATCAAAATCTGAAGGAATACTAAATGTCAAAAGTCTGTCTGCAAAATCATACAGTTTATCTAATAGAAGGTATTGACAGAAAAATTGCAATGTGTCTCATGATTAGATCTATACAGCTTTCATCTAGATGTCTTCCTTATTTTGAACTGTTAGTTTCTCCCTGGAGTAGTCTCATGGTTTCAGAACTACAACTATAAATAATGTATTTTAAAACTTAGAAAGTCATGTTTGTTTTAATATTCTGCTGATAAGAATTCACCATATTACTATGACATACAGTGTACTCTGAATAACTTATTTCTGCAATTTTAGTTGTTGCTATAGAAACAGATGCAGACTGCCTACTGCTTTACTATAACACAATTAGAAGTATTGTGGAGTCTTTAATTGTATTCCTTAGAAACAACCATAGTCAGAGAGAAGCTATCAGTCTAGGCAGACTGTTGTTCTGTTTTGATATGGCAGTTTTGACGTAATGCTGCAGGAAACCCTTCCCAGTGATTTATTTAATTAACAGTTTCTCTGCCCTTTTCTCTACCTTCTCCTCCCACCACACACACACACAAAATCCATACACTGAAGGTCTACTCTACACTTAGTATGTCCTTGAAATATGTAGAAAGAAAGAAAGAAAGAAAGAAAGAAAGAAAAGGAACCTGAGAAACTTGGATAAATGCCATTGTTTTATTTTACATCAGCATTGGTTGCCCACTTTATCTGAAATATCAGTGCAACTAAAGATTTATTCCGCTAAAGTAGACAACCAATATCAGCTGGAGAGTGTACACTTGTTTTCTCTTTTTTATGGTTCCCAAAATTGATGTTGTTCTTCATGTTGGAAATATAAAGAACATCTGTTTTAAATAATATCAACTAGCCTTTGAATGTCTCAAATGGAAACAGCGGGGGAAATGAATTTACTCTTTGACTCAGAGCAGAAAAGTTAATGCAACAACTAAATGTACCCATAAAAACATACCTACATGCAGCACACACAAACACACACACAGCTGCAAATCTTTATTGTGGGGAAAAAACATTGCTGTGAAAACAAATAAAACCACACAGGTATAGGCAGTGGGTCACATCACTCTTTATTTATCCAAAAACAGGTGAGTATGTAAAAAAATACTCCAAAAATTACTCTTAAATAGGAGAGTGGAATACACCTTCTTCTATCATCAAAATATAAGAACTGTATACTGGATCAGAACAATGGTCCAGTGTAGCCCAGTGTCCTGTCTTCTAACAGTGCCTAATGTCAGATACTTCAAAGGGAATGAACAAAACAGGGCAATCATAAAGACTTGATTGCATTGTTTAAAGAGTTGGGGATGCTCTGTACAGGTAAATGGCTACACTTATACCCATGCTATAAAGCCCTTCATTTATAGTTTGTGGAGAGCCCAAAAAGTACACATTGACCCCTAACCAGAACCATCAGTTCCAGTCTTAGAGACCCCTCTTGTAGCATACTAATCATCGAGATAACAAGAGGCCCTCTTTTTTACTGGTTAAACCAGTGGTGGGCAACTTGCGGCCCACATGCCCATCAGGGTAATCTGATTGCGGGCCGCGAGACATTTTGCTGATGTTGACCGTCCGTAGGCACAGATCCCCGCAGTTCCCAGTGGCCGCAGTTTGCTGTTCCCGGCCAATGGAAGCTGTGGGAAGTGGCGGGCCATAGGGACATGCTGGCCGCTGCTTCCCACAGCTCCCATTGGCCGGGAACGGCGAACCATGGCCACTGGGAGCTGCAGAGGGCCATGCCTGCAGATGGTCAACGTCAGCAAAATGTCTTGCAGCTCGCAGATTACCCTGCGTTGCCCACCACTGTGTTAGACTATGTAAATGGTTTTACTAGGAAACTGGTATATTGGCTTTAATAGTTTCCTGTTATAATTAATGAATTGGTATCACCAGCCTCCCAAAGTTACTATATATAAGAAATACAAGGTTGTAAAGAGTATCAACAGATGTATACAAAATACATATGCACAAAATGAGTGGCTATAGGCACTAAAGTCTTGAATCCCAGAAGAAAGATCGATATAATAGTGTCATCATCAGAAAGATACAAGAAGATATGGTCCCCTGAACTTGGGGCAAATTCTTCAGCTGTTCCCTGTTCTAATGCTGGTGTAAAATTCTGAACACAATCATCTCTTTGATGTTGAGGTTTTGTTTGTTTCCTTGCTAATAGCTCACATAATTTCACGTCTGTGTTTTATTTTCTCTTAAAAAAAATAAATGCACAGAAATGAATTTATATAGCCATTCCAGTGGAGAAAGTCAAGGTAAATATTTTGATTTGCATACTGTATGCGGCATGCTTTCTAAGTATCCATTTAGCTCTTTATTGTTACTATGCTGAATCTAAAACCATGCCACAAACTTCAGTAATGAACACCATTTTCGCAAGCTGTTTGCATGAAGATTGTGGTTCTGTGAACGTGGGGATCAATTGTCACATCTGTTGTTAGTGTACAAGTAGTATATGCAATCAGCTACATACTAATAGTATATGAGCTTGCTTTCAGTGTTCCTGTTCTGTGAGATATGTGTCAATTCACTATTGTTATCTGTGTCTGCAGAAGATGATAGAAGGTAGTAATGATTAGTTAGAAAACAGTGAGTGAGCCATATTATAGCTGTGAGGATGCACTCCTATCTGTACCATCCATAGCAAGCTGCTCCATATGATAGCCATCCAGATTATTCATTTCTCCTAATTCAACTTCAGCACTGCCTAAATGATGGTTCTTCACATTCTACTCCATAGCTATGGCAGGATCTGTATTAGGGCCATGCTTTCCATACCTGTCACTGATGCTCTGTGGTCATCACTCAAATCTTTAACTTCTTGGCTTTTGCCTAATTACCATTACCACATCTCATGGGACTTGCATTCAAATGAAGCAATAAATTCAAAGGGAACCCCCACCACCAAAAAACTGAGTAACTCTGTCTGGTCTGACGTTGAACCAAAACCATAACAAAGTGCTGAGCTTCATGTGATTTCTTCCTGAAACAACAGGGACTCTCCCTTCTACATCCCTCTTTCTTCTGAAGGTTTTCCACGGGGCTGCAATCCTTACTCTGCTCTTGTGCTGGAGTAACTACTATGGGTTTGGGAGAAAAAGTAAGGGTAGAAGGAAGGGACAGACTGATAAGGCATTGCAGAGAATGGTGTGCATTCATCTTCTCTTTTGGGAGCCTTGCAACTGACCCACCTGGGGATTGGGTGAGTGTCATGATGAGGGAGGCGGGGTGAGGGGGGGGGGGCTCCTCTGGAGCTCACTGCTGTTGGCGGGGAGAGTACTGGTGGTTCTTAGGGGTGCATTGCTGTAGGTGCTAGACTGTCTGACTTGTAGGCCTTGTCTGCACTGGGTTATTTTACACCAACATAGCTGCATTTGTGCAAGCCCCTAGTGTAGACAATCCATGCCCAGTTAACCATGACTTGTACTGGAACAGTTTAACTCCGTGTGAAACACCAGTGTGGACAAATTTCCATCAAGTGTTCACAACCCAAACATTACAGCACTGAGAACTTGGAATCATCTTAATTGATTTTCATTGTCCAAGATATGAGATGCGCAGACTGTGAGAGAGTCATAAATAGGTAAAGAAATACTTGTTTACAATATACGGCTTTTAGGCTGGCCATGTCTCCAATAATAGATTTTTGCATTTACCTCCCTGTCCACATTGATGAAGATTTACCCTTTTAGACCCCTTCATCTTGGTTACTAGGCTGAATCAGTGTACATCATCTTAGTAGCCTTTTTCTCACCTGTTCCAGTTTGTATTCATCTTTTTTAAACATGGTTCTTTCACCAGCAATCTCAAAATATAAATACAACACACAAACTCTACTGAACAAGAAGCATAAACATTATATATGTTCAGACTAGAGACCTGGCTATGATCCTTCTAGTCCCATGCAAGTGTCTGAGAGATACTTCTGATACTACCCAGGGATTACAAATACCTAGTCTCCACGACAGCTTACCCACTGTAGCATGTACCATGGCTCCAGAGAATCATGCCCCAGACCTGCTCACTCCAACTGCTTAGTTTCCCTGGGCAGAACAACCCCCAAAGCTTCCCAACTCTACCCTGACACGAGACATTCCATGTCTGATCTCACATTTCCCACCTCTGCCTTCCCTGGCAGTGGGAATCCTGACCTGATATCTGACTGTACTGACTATCATTCTTTGATATCCAGACAAATTCAACAATTGTGAATCCATCCCATCCCTAACCTTCACAATTTACTTGCCTTGCTGGTATCTTTCTCTTATGTGAAAATCAAGATGTGAAAGTGAGTATATACAAACCATGGAAAAAGGGAAGAAACTATGAGCTGGATTTTCCACTCTGTTATACCAGTTTTATGTCAGTGTGACTCCAAGTCACTATGGTGTGAAATTGATGTAACTGACTGAAGAATCAGGCCCTATATGTTTTCCCTTAATATATTTTTCAGTATTCTCAATTTTTATGAATAGTAATAGCAATAAATATAATAATCATAATCATGCAATAATATGTTTTGACCTTATAGTGTCCCTTTAAAATTTCGTAGCAAAAAATATGCTCCTGGGCACAGAGTTTTCATGCCAGGTTTCAGCCTGGAGCAAAGTTTTAGTGTGAGTTATAAACCCCTGAAAACAGAGCATTATAATGGAAACGCTGATGAGAACCTTAACTACTGTGGCACAAATGACAGCATTGTAATAAATAGCCTAGTGCATTTTGCTATACCAATAAATATGCACGTGATAAATTTTGCCATTCTAATATGCTAAATTAATATAATAAATATGCTAATATAACATACTATAATACACTTTCCTGATATATGGACACGCATATACTAATCTAATTCACTATGCTGTTACAATATTCCAGCTAACTAGAAATAAATAAGAACATCACTAATATCTACATAATTGTCTTGATATAACAAATTGTATATCACAGCAGCTATATTCTTTTCATTTTTGGGTGTTATTTTGTTAAAACTTTGCTCAAAACTTGTTTTTCTACACGTGATTACAATACAGAAATAACTGTCTGAATTCCAGCAATAAAATATTATTTTAAAATGTCTTTAAGACTTGCATTTGATTACATTCAAACTTTAGAAGTAGCAAATGTGATCTTCTGGGTGTCTTTTACAAGCAATTAAATACAAAACCAAAATGAAAAGTAATTTACAATTGTTGCCTAACTAAATCAAGAAGAGATTGTGCTACTTCATCAGGAACAGGTAAAAAGCTCATTAAAAGGCAGATCAGATAGCAGGTATTATCCACAATGTAAAATAAGATTTCCTAAGGCTGTAATATGAATTAAAGGGTCACAAATTAAAATTATAAGATACTACACTTCAAAGGGTTTGATCTCATTTAATTTAAGATTCAAAACTAAAGCCAACCTATGATTGTATTCTGACATATCATCTGTTTAGCATAAAGAAGACATCATGACCTTGGATACAATAGTAATTCAGGACCTTAATTTTATACTTAAAGGGGGTGGCTTTTCTGTCTACCACAACCCCATCATCCTGAAAATGTTCTGGTGTATCTAAGAAATGTTAGTACTTATTGCTTATCTCTTAGGATAGATTAAGGCTTAACAGTGATGATGCAGATTAAGTGTATTTCATGTTCCTGAAAGCATAGACATTTAAAACCCAGTTAATGAAAGTAATTCAGTTTAGGTTCTTGGACAGCTGTTTATAAAAACTATTCAATAATAATTGCGTACAGTGATTTTGGCTTGCCCTTTTAGACCACTTTCTTAGTTAAGGGCATAAGAGCTATGTAATGCATGACATATTTCATATCGTTACACACAATGCTTTGTAGTTTTAATTATTTGTAATGGAAAATCCAGAATGCTGGGGTGCAAGATTTGGTAATCTGGCAAGGAATTTTCCACCTCTAGGATGCCAGTTCAAATTCAGCCAGTGATCAGAGATCTTACTGGACAATGCATGTTTGCCAGTTCCTGCAGTTTTTAGTGGACAGGTCACAAAAATCTTGTTGTTCCCAGGAGACAGACTAAGGACTTAAAGGAATCATGGAAACTGAAAAACTTCCTCAGTTATAGATGGTCCCTCCAGCACCAAATTGCTACATATTAATGGAGTAGTATTGGAAAGATAGATGTTCTGCTGCCTATGTTGCATGTCTTCTGGGGATAAAGAAAAGAATTCCATTTCAAGGGCTGTCACCCTAGTAGTACCTAAGTACTAAAAATTCCCTCTACCAAAAAAAGTTGTGAAGGTATTTCTCTTTTTTAAGTTACATACATTCATCACTCTCTGTTTGTCTCTTTCTCTCTTTCCAGGCATTTTCTGTATCTCTTGACCTACCAGGTTTATAAAGTGGGAGCAGGGGGCAGTAAAGAAGGAGTGCTTTTTCCAAAGATGGTGGGAAAAGTAGAAACCGGCATATTTATTCCAGAAGTTAACCTTCCGTGGATGGTATAGCTAAAATATTTTGAAGTCTCGGAACAAAACCAGATATATACATTAAAAGCTACACCTAGGTACTGAAGCTTTAAGTGTATCCTTGCACTCAGCCCCAAGACCTCCCTTCCAGCACACAGCCTGAATATGGTACAAGGCTGTGCCAAGGATAGCTCCATGGGAACCTGGGAGGTAAGAGTCTTCTCTCTCTAACTAATCTTTCGACCACCTTGGTTAGGCCCCAGTTCAGCAAAATTCTTGCACATGGGCTTATCAAAATCAAGGAGATTTAACATGTGCTTAAGTGCTTTGCTTAATCAGGGCCTTGCATTTTCAATTTACTTATGTATAGTTTGTTTCTTTTTCAAGTTGAATTTTCTTTCTATTCAGACAAGAACTGCCACACCATTTTACATACAGTCAAATGTTTGTATCGGGCACTCTGCATTTTTCTGGATGGAGGGGCGGGACTGCTTTCTGGCATCTTTTGGCCCTGAAAAGGACAAGGAGCTAAAGCAGCTTTTGTTTGTCCGTTTATATTTTTCATAGGAATGGAATTGGAACTCCATCTTGGCTTGCATAAGATCCTTAGTCAGAATACATCTTAATATCTGTGGTTATACTTTTCCATCTGCAATAAGTGTTAGTGCCAGCAGAAGGGAGTGTAGATGTACAACCTAGCAGTATCCAAAGTGGCAGAATCGGAAGCATTACCTTGAGCAGAATATTGAAGCCGTTCTTGCCACTTACTTAGCATGAATCCAAGAATTTAGTGCAACATGATTCCTCTGTGGCAGAATATATGTTTATTGTTCACTTAGAATTTTGCTGTTTGAAGAAGTGTATGACTAGGGGGCAGGTAAGGGAAGACAGAGCTTTTCACCTTCAGATCATTGCTTTGAATTCAAATAGATTGGTCATAATTTAGTCAATACCATTTGACAGTTTTTCATTAGCTTATTTGAAATTGCTTCCTAGCACTGGTCTCAGTTAAGTGTCTGAAGGACAAATGTCCATATCAAGAATTCCTAAGCCTAGGTGACATCCTTATTCACTGATTTAATACAGACATGAAGGACTGAATTGGCATGGAAACAGAACTATGCTTCTCCAGGTCACAAATAAGGCACATTGCTTGGGCAGTGGGAGGAAACTTATACTGCCACTGCCATTCTGCACATGATCTGTGGATTATAAAGGATTTCCCATTCTCTGGCAGTAAATCCAGCACTTTTTATAAGCACCAAATGTATTTTAAAAAATGTCACTGTTCTTTTATGGGCCCAAAAAGGTAATCTTTATTCTAGTATTTTAAATCCTCACTCAAATACACCATTGCTCAAGCCTTCTACAAATGCTGTCCTCTTTTGTACTGCTAGCATTTAGGAAGAATAATGTATTGTCTCTATACTGCTTATGCCAGGCAGAATATATATTTAAAAGTAAGTAATTTCAAAGCATTTAGACCTACAGAAAAATTAACTGTGATTGGAACATGATCTGGGGACAAATATGCAGTTGTTACATTTGACTTCTTATGCACATACAATCCTTTGCTCCATAAATCATGTCTCATTTGCTGTTTCGATTTTACAACTGCTGGATGCATGGGCTACAGTAAAATACAACAATTTCTAGAAAAGATAATATTTTAAAATGAGAAAGCTATACACAAGCCTATAATCAACCAATCAATAAATATGTTTCTTGCATTTCCTTGCTATTGCAACAAAAAAAGTAGTTAAAGCAAAGTACAAATTCATCTCCTTCCGCCAATCAATAGCTAATCTCGCTAAGAAGAGCAAACAGCGACCTGGCACCTATATGTCTGAGTAATATGCTTACTTTCACAAAATCACCATGATGAAAATTTTCATATGCTCAAGAGTAGTAGGAACCAAAGTATGTGGGAGAGTTTATTTCAGTTAGAACTGAGAGCCTGCGATCAACTGCCACCAAGAAAAGTGTAAATAGCATAATCATCTTATATTTAGAGAAGCTTAATATACAGTGGAAAAAATATATACCGGAAGAAAAGCTTCCAGAATTATGAGTGAGCTGAAAACAGCTGCCAGGTGTGAGCGCAAGAGAAGGAAACCAGTGAGTGTAATTTCTTCCTTCAGCAGGTTCTGAGATGGTACATTTATATGATTAATCATTTGCACTGTAAACCAAACAAGAATGCTAACAGCAAAGGAATAAACAGAAGAGTCTATTTCTAATTCAAAACAATAAGTCTGTGTATCCCTTCCCTTTTGTTAATTAGGTCCTTATAAAACTACTGTACTTGTAAACTGGTACTCCAGTTTAAAACTACCACAGTTCCCCACTAGCCTTTTATTTATCTCAAATGCTGTAGAAGTGCTCATTTCATTAGAACAAGCATACTTTACTTCCCAGGCATACATTTTTATACTACATATTCTTATTACAAGTGTGGTTGTGCTTGAAAAGGTACTTCAAAGAGCAAATGAGGTCAAAAGCTACCGTAACAGCCTTCGAAATAGAAGAGGTAGAAATTCAAGACATTCCAAACTCAGTGGTTGATTCTCCTCCAAAACCACTTTTACAATGAATATAAATTGAAACCAAAATGTAACAGAAGATTGCCAGTCAGCCGTGCCAAATCCAGGTACAATTAAAAATAAATAGATTCCAGCTTAGTTCAGGAGCTAGCAACCCAGTGAATCAATCCCAAACTCAGCTAGCCCACCTCCCCAAATAAAAGCTTCCCTAAATAATATTTGTTCACCATTCAGTTTCATGAAGTAACTGAATTGTCAGTCGTTCTCAACAGACTGAAGATGTACTCGTAAATTCATTGAGCTTCATTAGATCCACTCAGCAGTTCAAGTGTTTTTTGACAAATTAAATAAGGCACCGTAAGTGTGTGGATTTTTATCCTTTCTGTCACAACCAATTTTCCATGTAATTTCACACTATACTCATAATACTGTACGTATATTTGCCACTGAAAAAAGATACTAAAATGTGAATAAATCCCTAAAGTGCATAAAGGGATGTGCTGACCAGCAAGGTTTCATAGCATTCTGAAACTAAACTTCTCAATCAGCTGTGTGTCAATAAGAAGATTCACTTGGGATAAATTATGTCCTGGGGACCAGTAGTTTGTGGAGTGCAAGGAGTATATTGGAAGGAAAAATCAAATGCACAACAACAAAATAGGAAATAACTGGTTAGGTGCTAGCAGTGCTGAAAAGGATCTGGGGGTTATATTGGATCAAAAATTGCAGTTTTGAAAAAAAAGGCAAATATCGTTCTAGGGCGCATTAACAGGAGTGTTGCATGTAAGACACAGGAGGTAATTGTCCTGCTCTACTCAGCACCGGTGAGGCCTTTGTTGGAGTACTGTGTCCAGTTTTGGGTGCCACACTTTAGGAAAGATGTGGACAAACTAGAGAGAGTCCAGAGGTTTTCAGAGGACAGAAACAAAACATGATAAAAGGTTTAGAAAATCTGACCTATGAGGAAAGGTTAAAAAAAAACTGGGCATGTTTAGCCTGGAGAAAAGAAGACTGAGGGGGCACCTGATAACAGGCTTCAAATATGTTAAGAGCTGTTATAAAGAGGACGGTGATCAATTGTTGTTCATGTCCACTAGGTGTAGGACAAGAAGTAATGGGCTCAATTTGCAGCAAGATGGATTCAGGTAAGATATTAGGAAAAAATTAACTATAAGGGTAGTTAAGAACTGGAATAGGCTTACAAGGGATGTTGTGGAATCCACATCACTGGAGGTTTTAAAGAAGAGTTTTGACAAACAGCTGTCATGGATGGTCTATGTTTACTTGGTCCTGTCTCAGCAGAGGGGGCTGGACTTGATGAATTCTTGAGGTCTCGTCCAGTCCTACATTTCTATGACTCTATGAAGTTGGGCAGCAAGTAGATGAGTAGTGGAAGGAGTTAGGTGGAGCCTTAGCTCTGCCCACTCTAACTCAGTATCTGGTATGCTGGAGCCTGCACAGGGGAAGAAATAATGTGTGCCAGCCTCCCTACAGCAAGGGAGAAGCAGAGTTAAGATTGTGACTCTACGCATTGCCCCTTACTCAGACTGGATTATATGGTTGCAGTCCACTCCTGCAAGCAACACTGTGACTCATGCACGAAAAAGATACCCACGAAAACGATCCTCATGGGCCTACCCTTCAGAGAAATACTTAGCCAGGGGAGAATTTTAAAGGTGTCATAGAGCACAGAGACCACTTCCTAAATAAAAGCTCCATTCTGGAGTTCAGCAAGGGAGCAGGGAGGGGAATTCTTTTTCTGTCACACTACAACAAGTGAGAATAAGACAAATTCATGTTGCAGTTCCTATGTGGGACTTAAGTGGCACACCACTGGTAAATTTCACCTAATTTGAATATGATCTAAATATCATGCAGGATAAATTGTTTGCAACATCAAAGTCCTGACAATATACTCCTTGTTAAGTACTTTGGAGTTCTCTTTGGAGTTCTCTTTATTTAATTTCTTTAAATAAAGTACTTTAAGTACTTTGGAGTTCTCTTTATTTAATTTCATCTTGTTGATTTCAGACCAATTCTCAAATTTGTCAAGGTTGTTTTGAATTCTAATCCTGTTCTCCAACATACTTGCAAGCCCTCCCAGCTTGGTGTCATCTGCAAATTTTATAAGCTTACTCTCCACTCCATTATCCAAATCATTAATGAAAATATTGAATAGTACCAGGCCCAGGACTGACTCCTATGGGATCCCACCAGATATGCCCTCCCAGTTGGACAGTGAACTATTGATAACTACTCTTTGAGTATAGTCTTTCAACTAGTTGTGCACCCCATCTTACACTAATTCATCTAGATCACATTTCCCTAGTTTGCTTATGAAAATGTCATGTTAAACTGTGCCAAAAGCCTTACTAAAATCAAAATATATCAAATCTACAGCTTACCCCTTATCCACTAGGCAAATATCCATGTCAAAGAAGGAAATTAGGTTGGTTTGGCATTATTTATTCTTGACAAATCCATGATGGCTATTCCTTATAATGCTATTATCCTCTAGGTGATTACAAACTGATTGTTTAACAATTTGTTCTTGTACCTTTCCTGGTCTATAATTCCCCAGGTTCTCTTTCAAAGATAAGTACTATGTTTGCCCTTCTCCAGTCTTCTGGCACCTCACCCATCCTCCATGAGTTCTCAAAGATAATTGCTATCAGTTCCATGATTGCTTCAACTAGTTCCTTAAGTACTCTAAGATGAAGAGTACTTTCATCCAGCCCTGCCAACTTGAATACCTCTAACATATCTAAATATTCTTTATTCTGTTATTTCCCTATTTTGGTTTGTGTTCCTTCCTCCTTGTTGATAATATTAATAGTGTTTGAGTATCTCATTGTGATTAACCTTTTTAGTGAACAATGAAGCAAAATGGACATTAAATATGTCAGCCATTTTGGTGTCATCAGTTATTAGCTCTCCTTCCCCACTAAGTAGAGGACCTACACTTCCATCATCTTTCTCTTGTTCCTAAAGCATTCATAGAACCTTTTTAATTGCCTTTTGTGTCCTTTGCTAGTTATATGTCAATTTGTACCTAGGCCTTTCTGATTTTGTCTTTACATGCTTGTGCTATTCTTTTTTATGCCTCCTTAGCAATTTGTCTGTTTCCACCTTTTTTAGGATTCTTTTTACTTCATTAAAGAGATCCCGACAGAGCCATATTGGCCTCTTACTATTCTTCCTATCTTTCCTTCATCATATCAAAACAGTTTGCAGTTGTGCATTTCATGTTGCCTCCTTGAGAAACTGCCAACTTTCCTGAACTCCTTTATCCCTTAGATTTTCTATCAGAGAACCTACCATTTCTCTGAGTTTGTTAAAATTTTATTTTTGAAGTCCATTTGCCTTATTCTGCTGCCCTTACACATTCCTTTCCTTAGTATCATGAAGTCTACAATTTCATGAACACTTTCAACACTTTCACTCAAATTGCCTTCCACTTTCAGATTCACAACGAATTCCTCCCTGTTGGTCAGAATCAAGTTTAAAATGGCTGCCCCCCTGGTTTTTTCCTCCACTTTCTAAAACAAAAAGTTGTCCTCAATACATTATCAGAACTGACTGGAAATTTTGTGGGGGGAATGAACTTACTGGAAACTAGGAAGGGGAGAGAAGTCCACTAGCAGCTGTTGCCCCCTCACTAATCTGTCAACATGGGTTGGTTGCACAGGGAAGTAAAGGGGACTCATATGCCTACTTGTGCAGTAGGTCTCACAAATGAGATGAAGAAATAATAAAAGCATATGTTGCTAGGAATGTGATCTGAGTTTAAATGAGTGTTTACTTTTTCTTGTGCACAGAAATTTTGGTTTCCCACCAGACATTCAGACCAAGTGCTCTTTCACAGCTAGAAGTGGCATGGGATACTATCCAATAAAACATAAGCAGCCTTTTCTTTCCTATATGAAAGTAGTAATATTATGAGCCACAAAAAATGTATAAAATCAACATGCACACCTGTCCTCCTTTCCAGTGTGTCCCATCCTAGCTTTTTTGGAGAGGCCCTATCTAAAGCCTATTGCAATCAATGCAATTGACTTCAGCAGGCGCTGAATTGGGCTTCTATTGAGAATGATACAAAGACATCTTTATACCATATTCAGTATTAGAGCTGGTCAAAAATACCAATTATATTTTGTGAAAAATTTCTAAATAGTCTCCTTTTCATTTTTGTCTAAATTTCCCATGATTGTGTGTGTGTGTGTGTGAAAGACAGCGAGAGAGAGTGAGTATGTGGGGGCAAGCAGGGGGAGCTCATTGAGAAATTGAAATGAAAACTGGGCGGGGGAGAGGTTTTTGAAAACTGGTTTGTTTAAAAAAAAAAACCTGGTTTTTGGTAAATAAATAAATTCAGGTTTTGGTAATTTTTTTTTGACAATCAAAGCCCAATATTTTTACCAAAAAAAAAAAAAAAAAAAAAGAGTTGTCTTTCAGTTTCTGGTTTTCCTAAAAAAAACCATAATTAAAAATGAATTTTTTCCACAGAAAATTACATTTTTAACAAAAAATATTTTTCTTTGAAATTATTTTTCAATGACATTTTTTGACCATTTCTGTTCATGGCACTCTTTTTCATCATCTGGATATGTAAGACCACCAATTAGTACCAATTTGAGAAATCTACAGGTACTGGATATTAACCAATGTTGTTATCTGACAGAGAGATCTGTCTTTCTCAGGTTACAGTGCTCTATATCAGCAAGAGGTGATTGTCTTCCAAAATTGATTTAAATGCAGAGAATTAATTATAAAGATTTGAATGAGCTAATATTATTATGCCATCAGAGATATACGATGTGCTATCCCCATTTGCTGCATGGGTGGGTATCAGGACAAATTAGCTTCTCTTCAGGATTCTCATATAGATTATTCATAGATAACAGTTTTATACAATAAAGGTCACACACAATTGCGTGTATTAATTTATATTATATTGGATTAATTACAAAAAGGTAATAAGGTAGGCAAGCTTTCTAGAGGCACAGATTCTAATTATCAGGCCAGGGAAATAATTCAAGTAGAACAACTGACATAATGGCAAGTTGTTGATTGAGATCTTGTAATTTAATTAAGAGACAGACTGTGAAAGAAGCAGGTTTTTTTTTAAAGATGTACGTATGGACTTCTGCGACTTAATTATTATGTTTAAATTACAGTCACAAAACAATGAGTCTCAAAAGCTGGCCTATTCTATTATTTCTTCAGACTAGTTCAGTAAAAGCTATCATCTAGAAATACCTGAGATGCCAAGATACCAGAAACAAGGGTACAGAATGTAGCCTTTACAACAGCAGATCCGAGTCTTGCTGAACATTGCAAATATGTGGCCTTAAAAGAACTAATAAGAGAAAGAATTGTTGTAGACATAAGGAACAGCAGTTTGTCAGAGCCAAAATTATAATTTAAATCAGACTGCATGAAATCATAAAGATATAGTAATGTTGTTTATATGCCAGAAACAGAGACACCATATCAGATGGCACTGATACAATGACAAAGAGAAAAGGAAATCTGAAAGCAGTAAAAGGGAGAAAGCTCACAATAAAAATATGTACGGCTAAAGAATGGGAGACCAATGTATCTTTACAAGAGAGAACAACAGAAAAGCTGTGGAAGAGGTAACAAGACACCAAGTCACAACTGGAAGCTATGTACAGCACAAGAGGCAAAATGTAGAAGATTCCATAAAACAGTTTATTTTGCAACAACATGGAGGTTGCTCAGAAAAGTTGGAAACTACCCAGGTGGAACTGCTAGCATCATCATATTTCTAAGGGAGATATCCTTAACAATGAAGAAATCACAATGGTATATAGAGATTAATCTAAACAGGCAAAATCTTAAACTTAAAGATGACACTGGATCAACTGCTGCTGCAGTTCCAAAACAAAACAAAAAGAGATCCAAGGATGGAGAGCTGCAAAGACTTGATAAGATTTTATGTGGGCTCAGTTACACTATGTTGGACTTTTGTGTCCAGTTCCTAGGGAAAGTGGAAGGGAAAAAACATTTTTAGACAAACAGAATGCATAACACAAGGACTGACAGCATCCCACTAGGTTTGGCAATGGTGCATAGCAGAGAAGCTTGTTTGCACGGATGATAAAAACAAACTATAGTGGAGATACGGCCACAAGGGTTTACACAAGTAGAAAGCTGATATTTGGGAATACAAAATAAGACTTGTGCCATTAGCAATTCCTTTTGTTCATACAGCGCTATGTTGGGGAAATTCAAACAACTAAAGAGAATGAATACATTGAGGTTATTTTATATACAAAGGAACCCAGCAATAGGTGGAGGAATGATAAAATCCTTATTAGCATGTACTTCACAGTACTTAATAATAGTGTATGCAGAGAAAGACACATACCCTGCAGTTGACCAGACACTAATTCCGTTATCCTAAACCAAGATATTTGTAAGGCTAGACACCTCAGCAGGCTTTTGGCAAATCTCTCTTGCAATATGCATCACCATGTTTGGAAAGTACTGTGTTAATTGGTTCTCATTTGCAATGTCTTCAGCACTGCCACATTTTCAAAATCAAATATCTCAGCTCATTTGGGCTCCTTTACCATACTGCTATGTAGGAACAAGGAGAAGCCAAGCGTGCACATAATCATCCATTCTGTGGACTAAGCAACACTAAGATGCTACCAACAGGCCATGCCCACTTTGAATTGGAAATGTGACTATGGAAGTAGCAGGTAAAATTTGTGGTGCATATAATTAACAATCATAGATTCCGCTGGATCCAGACAAACAGTAGACTTTATTTATCTTATCTTAATTCTAAAACATTTGCAGTGTAGGAAAACTCATGAGAATAACAAATCACTTTAGGAAAATTTTACCCCATATACCAAAGCTAATAAAACATTTTAAGATGTGTTCTTTGTAGTAGTCATATTTGTATGTTGAGGAATCCACAACAAAACACACAAACAACTGGCATCTCCACCCGCTTAGGCACAATAATAAATTCACTCTCCAACAACAGTAGCAACAGCACATCTTCATATGATTTACAATCAGTAGCAGCAGAGGTAGTCTATAGGTCTGTCACTTTTGTTTCATAAAGCTTCACAGAAGCAGAATAGCACTATACTCATGAAAAAGGAAGCTTTAGCAGTCCGAATCTGTGAATGACATAGTATATATTTGTTGGAACTGGATTTTACAATAAATAGAGACCACAAGCCCTTAAGTGACACTATTGGATTCATAAGCATTAGATGACCTTCCACTCAAGATACGAAAGTTCTGACTGCAGACGTTGCAATTTTCTTTCAAAATTGAACACATCCCAGGGAAGGCACACATAGTGGCAGACCCTGTTATGAAGGGCTCCGGTTAAATAGCTGCTGATGGAAGATGAAAGGACATTGGAGCCAAGATCTACATCCACCTTGTGAAAGCAGCAGTTCCAGCAGTAGTCAGCTGATGCCAGCAAATTAGAGATGCATAACTAAGGCTATGGTTACACTAGAGATCTTACAGCGGCGTACTGATGCTGCTGAGCTGCCATAAACTTTCTAATGTAGCCGCTGTAAGCTGATGGGAAAAAGCTTTCCCGTCAGCTTAATTACTCCAGCCCCTGCGAGAGGTGGTGCTTCAATCGGCATACATTGTGTCACACAGGAGGGTGGCTAATTCACACCCCTGAGCAACATACTTATGTCGAAGTAAGCTGGAGTGTAGTCATAGCCAAAATGATAAGACAGATCAAAATCTTGCCTATTTTTGCCAAATAGGGTTAAATCAAAGGAATAAACTTCTGATAGACCTGCTACTGTATCGGTAGGACTGCAATTATCAGTATACAGATAAATGCCTGCTTGTGGAATGACATCACAATTTTGTCACTGCTATACTTCAAAAAGAAATAGACCAGTCAGCTTAACTTCAGTACCCGGAAAGATAATGAAGCAATAATTAAACAATCAATTTGTAAACACCTAGAAGATAATAAGATGATAAGTAACAGTCAGCATGGATTTATCAATAACGAATTGTGTCAAACCAACCCAATAATTTTCTTTGACAGAGTAACAAGCCTTGTGGTTAGGGGGGAAGTAGTAGACACGGTATATCTTGACTTTAGTAAGTCTTTTGATACTGTCTCGCATGACCTTCTCATAAACAAACTAGAGAAATACAACCTGGATCGGGATGGGCAAACTTTTTGATCCGATGCCACATCTGGGTATAGAAATTGTATGGCGGGCCATGAATGCTCACAAAATTGGGGGTTGGGGTGAAGGCTCTGGCTGGGGGTGTGGGTTCTGGGGTGGGGCCAGAAATGAGGAGTTCAGATGCAGGAGGGGGCTCTGGGCTGGGGTAGGGGTGCGGGGGTGAGGGCTCTGGCTGGGGGTATGGGCTCTGGGATGCAGGAGGTTGGGACCGAGGGGTTCGGAGAGTGGGAGGGGGATCAGGGCTGTGGCAAGGGGTTCAGACATGGGAGGGGGTCAGGAGTGCAGGCTCCGGGCGGCACTTACCTCAAGCAGCTCCCAGAAGCAGCGGCCTGTCCCCCCTCTGGCTCCTACACGGAGACACGGCCAGGCAGCTCTGTATGCTGTCCCATCTGCAGGTGCTGCCCTTGCAGCTCCCATTGGCCCTGTTTGCTGGCCAATGGGAGCTGCGGGGACGGCGCTTGGGGAGGGGGCAGCGTGCAGAGACCCCTGGCTGCCCGTACATGTAGGAGCCAGAGGGAGGTCGTGCTGCTGCTTCCAGGAGCCACATAGAGCAAGCCCCTGACCCCGCTCCCTGCAGAGCTCATGGGCTGGATGTGGCGTCTGGGACGTAGTTTGCCAACCCCAACCTAGATGGAGCTACGATAAGGTGGATGCATAACTGGCTGGAAAATCATTCCCAGAGAGTAGTTATCAGCGGTTCACAGTCAAGCTGTTAGGGCATATCAAGTGAGGTCCCACAGGGATCATTTCTGGGTCCAGTTCTGTTCAATATCTTCATCAATGATTTAGATAATGGCATAGAGAGTACACTTATAAAGTTTGTGGCTGATACCAAGCTGAGAGGAGCTGCAAGTGCTTTGGAGGATAGGATTAAAATTCAAAATGATCTGGACAAACTGGAGAAATGGTCTGAAGGAAATAGGATAAAATTCAATAAGGACAAATGCAAAGTACTCCATTTAGGAAGGAACAATCAATAGCACACATACAAAATGGGAAATGCCTGCGTAGGAAGGAATACTGCAGAAAGGGATCTGGGGGTCATAGTGGATCACAAGCTAAATATGAGTCAAGAGAATAACACTGTTGCAAAAAAAGCAAACATCGTTCTGGGATGTATTAGCAGAAGTGTTATAAGCAAGACACGAGAAGTATTTCTTCCACTCTACTCCACGCTGATTAGGCCTCAACAGGAATATTGTGTCCAGTTCTGGGTGCCACATTTCAGGAAAGATGTGGACAAATTGGAGAAAGTTCAGAGAAGAGCAACAAAAATGATTAAAGGTCTAGAAAACATGACCTATGAGGGAAGATTGAAAAAATTGAGTTTCTTTATTCTGGAGAAGAGAAGACTGAGGGGGGACATGATAACAGTTTTCAAGTACATACAAGGTTGTTAAAAGGAGGAGGAAGAAAAAGTATTTTCCTTAACCTCTCAGAATAGGACAAGAAGCAACGGGCTTAAATTGCAAAAGGGTGGTTTAGGTTGGACATTAGAAAAAATTTCCCGTCAGGATGGTTAAGCACTGGAATAAATTGCCCAGGGAGGTTGTGGAATCTCCATCATTGGAGATTTTTAAGTGAAGGTTAGACAAACACCTGTCAGGGTTGGTCTAGATAATACTTTGTCTTGCCATGAGTACAGGGGACTGGACTAACACTAGATGACCTCTCGAGGTCCCTTCCAATGGTATAATTCTATAGTTCTACAACAATCAGGATTATGGGCTGGTCTGAGTAAGCAAATTTAGACTAGTACAGAACTGTGAAGAACCATTACTCTATAATGTTACCTGACAAACATTGTCTGTGAGTAACAAAATAATTGTTTTCTTCTGGAATGGACATGTGTACATATATTGTGGCTGATTACATTTCCAGATATACTTAGCTGGCAAGGCAAGCCATACAGCAATGAAAAAGCAATATTTGCAAGACAGTGTTCTTCAAGTCTTGATTTCTGGTATTGGTCTTTAACTGTTAGCATCCATGTTCATAGCTTTTGCACAGGATTTTAATTTTAAACATCACACTAGAAATCTAAATTGTCCCCAAAGTTAGTCCTTTGCATAGGGAATTCTATGGAGGTTTTCAGAAGTACAAACCCAGTTTGGAAGACTGATAATCTCACATAAAAATCTTTGGACCAGATCTTCAGTTGATGCAAATTGGCATAGCTCCTTTGACTTGAAATCTGGCCCTTCATTTTTACAATAATAGGACTAGCTCTATTTAAGGCCCTAGTTTGAATTGTTTTGAAAGGAAGATTTTATTTGTGTTGAAAAATTGAAATTTCGTCTTGAATTTTTGCTTTACTGGTTTGTGTCCCTAGATAAAAAGAGATTAACGGTCTAAAGAAAGGAAGATGTGGAACTAAGTTAAAACTATAAACGTCTTCATCCTCTAGTTACTAGAAAGAATCAAAAAAGGCTGTAAAGCAGACTTTACTAAAGTCTTGGGGGAACTTCCGTTTCAGGGAGCTTTACTCCTAGAACGAGGGTGTCCATTTCCACAACAGAAACAAAGTGATAGGAGACAAAGGTAAAGATGTAGGCCAACCTATATAGAGCTTTGAGTGGGATAAAAAAAAATGAACTTTATAAGCAGGGCAATGCATAAAAAGTAATTACTTTATTTTATTTACCTTTTTTATATTTTTATGGTTAATAATAGCAATATTGACCTATGGGTCAGGGATTTCTTTTGCAATTAACGATGGGTGAAGTTAAGGGCCCTCAGCTTTGCCCTGGGCCCTCAAATGCAATGGCCAGACATTAACTGCCAGGAAATGCCTGACCCCAAAGTCCATTTATTACTTAATTAACATCTTTACTTTTTCTGAAATTATAAGCATATTAAATAACTAATGGACCTAAGATCTCTGCTTGCTGGCTGTTGCTGCTCCACAACTAATCACTGACCCTCTTTTCTTTTTTTGTTCTTTTTCATAAGTGGGAATACTGGGATTGCAAATTTTTGGTTTACTCTGTCTCTTTCATTGGCAGACCTATGTCATTATAAATGCAGATTGGCACATCAAAGGAAGGGGGATTTCCAAAGCAAGCTTCCACTGTGCAAGAGGGGGACAGCCATGGAGTTTGAAACAGAAAGTTTCCTGTGCTACAGTAGGCATGTAGACAGAACTGGACAAGGCATGAGGAGTAGAGCAAATGGAGGGGCACAAGTAGGGATGGAAGTTTTCTTATCTGTCCCTACAGAGAGTTGAAAAGACTACTCTAATCTCTGTGAATCTGCTCCGCAATCTGTGGGGATGATTCCTCACCCTTTTCGTAAACACGCATTTTCCCGGGGCGTAGTTTGTCTATTCAGGTCAGGAGCTGAGTTCAAGACTTGGGTTTATGTGGGAAGTAAATGAGGCTATGTCTACACAAGCACTTTTGTCAGTAAAACTTTTCTCAGTCAGGGTATGAAAAAACACACCCCTGGCCATCATAAGTTTCACCAACAGATGCACCGGTGTGGACAGCACTATAGCTACCACCGCTTGTTGGAGGTAGTTTAATTATGCTGACAGGAAAGCTCTCTCCTGCCAGCATAGAGCGGCTACACGAGAGACCTTACAGTGGTACATTTGCTGTGGTACAGCTGTGCCACTGTAAGGTCTGTAGCATAGACATAGCCTAAGTTACTTTGCTGGCTAGATAAGTGGGTGTTTCTTGGCATATACACACACACTCCTAAAAAGTGTGACTAGTCCCGGGTGGGAGGAGCCTGGATCTCAGGAAGTAATTCTAAGAGCAAGTTCAGGGTGAAGAGAAAGAGCAAAACTGTTTTTGTACACCACTGCTAGCCACGGGAAAGGAACTCCCTCTGTACCCTCTTCCAGTTGTTATGTTATACAAAGCACACGAGATCTTTTACAGGGAAGAAAGCAAAAATGCCGCATTTATTGAGAATTTAGCAGTTAGCATATGCTTTTCAGTTACACACACACACACACACACACACACACACACACACACACAGTCCGGCCCGTTGATGTTTATAGTTTCCAGTCCGAGTCTGGATCAATCTAGTGGCCAGCCAGATTGGTCACAGAGGGAAGCCGGGCTCTGTCGGTCGCGATCCGATGCTCCTGGAGTTGTGGCAAGATGAACCCAAAGTCCCATGGCAAAGCACCCTGTTCTTACAGTCTTTTTTCTCTGTTGAAGTCTATGGATTTTGCTGTGTCAGTTTATGACCGGTTACTCCTTCATTGGTATTATCTTTTGATGTAAACATTCCAAAACACCTCCGAGAGGGTCATCCTGTCCCGGATTTGATTTAATCAATTGTCTTTAGGGGTGCCAGCCTCCACCTCAGGGTCATCAATCTGCCCTTCCTCAATCATGGATCTGCGTTGATGGTTCTCTGGTGTCAATAAGTCTCTATAAGTGTCTTCGCGCTTTCTTTCTTGACTATCTGGTTAACAATGGCCTTCACACCTTATCTTTTCCTGATGCGTGCATTCCTCATTCACACAAACAGTCTTTTACAGAGACCTTCAAAGGTATACAGCAGTTTTTATGTTGAGCAAGAAAGGCATTGTAAATTAAACCTTACTAAATCTTATAATCAAAACAGTTCACATTGTGGCCCGGGCCTTCAACATTCCTCTAATCTCCTTAACATAGACACAATACAAGATCCTGTCTCTTACTTACTAAACCTTAAAACAAAGAAATTTATATTTAACTAGACTGCATAATTTATAATACATATAGGAGACCATAGTAGACATTATAACTTATCCTAAAATAAAAGGGTGACCATAATCAGTCATAAGGATTGTTCTGGTCCGTCCCTGCCTTAACATCAGTACAGACACTGGCAATCTGTCAGATGCGTTTCTACCAGTGTCCCAGAGGGTCATTCCTTTCTGCTATTCAAAAAGGGTGGCTGGCAGGATGATCAAATCATACATGAATTCTGATAGTACACATATAAAATCCTGCTCCTACACAGCAATATATAGATGTGGTTTCGTTGTTTACTGAGCTTGTGCCTACATCATTATTCCATGGATTTGGCCTGGCTTTGCAAAGGCACCAGCAAAGAAACTGCAAGATCTCATAACAGTGGAAATGTATTCAGACTGGAAAATAAGAAGAAAATCTCACCTCAGTTATAGGTCTCAGTGTGGTTCCTCTAATGTCAGTGTCAGTGCAATCTGTCTAGATTTACACCAGTGTATCTGGGAACAAAATCAGGCCAAAATCTTAAATGAAATTTTTACAAGTACTAAAGCATAAAATAAACTTTAAAAATATATCTGCCCTACTGACATTATGAAACTGTGTTGTATAGGCCATTTCAAAACATGAATCTAATCATACTTGTAGTGTATATTTTATATTTGGTTGTACAGATCCTTTGGCAACCCCAAAGACATGCCACAACTTAAGGGAAGGGTTCCATGAGCCAGCCAGGAATTAGGGGGGTTAGTTCCAAGCCAGGATACAGAGATTGCTCAGGGAAGCTCTGACTAGCTGGGAGCTAATTAAGTGCAACTAAACCTATTTAAGCTTGGCACTTAAAAGAAGGATGTTATTTTCACAGAGGAGAAAGGCAAATGAGATAGTGTTGACCAAAATACTGTTTAGTGCTGACCAAAATGCTCTGGAGAAACATAGGAACTACTATGAATGGCTTGTCATGTTTAGGTTTGTTGAGGTAAGTGCTGCAGGAAGGACTATAGCTGGAGATTCTTGTGTCTTTGTGGTCAATTCGGACAAAACTAGAACCTCTGTAATAAACCTCTGGTTGGGGAACGTGTTCAAACCTGACCTTAGAGTGAATTTTCCTTCCTTCTTGTTCTGCTCCTGGTGTGATTACAATATCATAAAATCCATCTTCAGCACTTGCCTGTGGCTTGTTACTCTGCCCCACCCAGAGAGTCAGAGCCCCAGACTGTATTTGCTGTCTGTTCCAGCCCAAAGGCTGCTGCTAAAGACTGCTCATTGCTCTGCCCTACCCAAAGGGCCAGAGCTATAGATCGTAGATTGCCACCTGCCTCAGCCAGGAGGCTGGGCAATAGACTGTGTTGCTGCTCTGCCCTGACCAGAGGGCCAGAGCCCAAGCTTGCTAATTGATTGCTTACTGTGTGACGTAGTTAGGCAGCGTGGCCTCCCTCCGAGCCTGACAGGGAAGGACGACCACAGAACCACTACAAGTACATACTAAAATAACATGCACTAAGTTCTAAATCTCAAGGTTCGTTATCACCTCGGCAGTTTCTGAATACTTCCTTGTTTCACAGACAGAATTAATAAGCGTCAGTACCTTTCAACAGTGTATAGAATTCTAACTACTCTAATTGACTGACATTTTGACTACAATTTCAGCCAATACTTTTTGAAAATAAAATAGGTTTTTCCCTGTCACACTTTATAAGTTCAATACAAAATACATTTATCCAACCAAATTTACACATTTAGGAGTTTGCATCACTGAACAGCTTTCCTCCAAATATTCATTGTATCTTGTTCACCCCTAAGGCCAAAGTGCTCCTAATTTATTTATAACCAATGCTTTCTAGTGGTTTCCTTTCTAGTGACAAGACTTCATTAGTCCCTATTGTGGTCACCCCGCCATGCCTTGAAGGGCTTAAAACAACCCTGGGAGAGGGCTGAGAGGGAAAAAGCTGGGCTGTTTGGGAAAACAGCCACAGCTGTAGCGGGGGCAATTAGGGCCCAGCTGGCCCTTATAAGAGGGCAGTGGGCCAGAAGGACAGACACTCTCTCTAGCTACAGAGAGAGAAGGACCTGGCTGCCTGAGAAGCTGAGGAGGGTACCTTGGGTGGAGCAGTGCTGGGGAAGGGCAGAGGGAGCTGGGGAGCTCCAGCCTAGCAAAGCCCAGGCTGCAGGCCAAGCTAAGGGCCCACAAAAGGGTACTAGGGCTGCGGAGGGGCAGCCCAGACCTAGGCAGAGGCAGCTGGTCCGACCCCCCCTTGCCGATGATGAGTAGTACTGCAGTCTGCCCCAGGGAGCGGGGGCTAGACGATGACTGACAGTTGCCACTGAGGCAAGGGAGGGGTGGTGGGTTCCCGGGGAGAGGAGACCCAGACTAAGGAGGTACTGCCAGGGGGCAGAAACCTCATCTAGAAAGGCACCGGGGTCCGGGAGGGACACGGGGCCAGCGGCAGCAAGACGGCAGAGGGCGCTCCTGGCTGAAAAGAGCTAATTCCCTGGACAACCAGCAGGAGGTGCCACACCGGTGAGTCGTCGCCCTGCCACATCTATCTAGGCTTTGATTAAATTAGTTAATAAAACACTTTATTCTGTTTTACTTTGTGAGGAAATAAACTACTACTACTAATAATAATATTTTAAGTTGGCTTGTCCTGCCAAACTGATAACATAAGTGATTGAGGACAAGAGACATTTTAAGAGTCAATCACAGTATGAAGTTTAGCAAATAGAGAACTAAGTCCTGAATCTGCAAAGTCTTACATAGCCAGGTAACTTTATGCACATGAGTAATCTCATTAAATTTAATATGTACTCCGTTGCTTAAGTGTTTTCAGGCTCAGGATCACAGTGTGTCATTCATTAGAATTTCTAAGTCTAGTGACTTAGCTCCACTGAGTATATGGATTTTACCTGCTGTTCATCTGTTAGACCTGCAATGAAAAATCATGCTACAGAATCATTAAAAATGTAAAACTGCTTTAAGCGGAGAGCCAATAGCACTGTTGAACCTTAATGTTCAGGCTGACATCACTGCCATGAATGATCACAATCTGAATTTTTACTTGCTGATCTTTGTGTGTAAACAGAGCCTGAGATGTCAGAGCCTGAAGGCTCAAATCTGCTCTTCTTGAAATCAGAGGCAAATCTCGCATTCAATTCAAGAGGAATAGAAGCAGACCCTCAGAGAAGGACGGAGGAACTACAGATTCAACTTCAAAAGAGAACTGTCTAACAGGGCCCAATTCTGACTTAATTCAGATGGCCACTTTGCTTCAGCAAGAGCTTTGAGGACTGGGATGATAGTTTTATTCTTCACATGCAAGATACAGCCAGAAAACTGGGGCAGCAATGATCAATGATCAGAGAACTAAGAATCATTCAGAGTGAATAATTTATTCAGGGAACGTAGCCTCCTTCTTTTGTTTATGAATTGTCCAGGAACAGTGTAAGGTTGCTATGAATTTACTCATTCATAATTATTTCCCAAATACTTTCTGTGAATGAATCTTGGTCTGAATTAACTTAATGAGCAGTTTGTTACACATATTGAAGAGTCAAGAAGTGTTGATTCATTTGATTAATCACTTTATTATTTAGTTGTAGGGCCCTACCAAAAAACGTGTCACGGACCGTGAAATCTGGTCTCTCCCGTCTCCCCCAGAGAAATTTGGTCTGTTGTGTGCTTTTACCCTATATTATTCAAATTTCACAGGGGAGACCAGCGTTTCTCAAATTGGAGGTCCTGACCCAAAAGGTATTTGCAGGAGGTCACAAGGTTATTTTAAGGGGGTTATTGCCACCCTTACTTCTGCACTGTCTTCAGAGCTGGAGAGTGGCAACTGTTGGCCGGGCACCCAGCCCTGAAGGCAGTGCCTCACCAGCAGCAGTGCAGAAGTAAAGGGGCAATACTGCAATCCCTATACAATAACCTTGTGACCCACACCCCACAATTTGGTTCAGGACCCCTACAATTACAACACCATGAAATTTCACATTTAAATAGCTGAAATCATTAAATTTACTATTTTTAAAATTCTATGACCATGAAATTGACCAAAACAAACCGTGAATTTGATAGGGCCCTATTTATTTGTACTGTGGCAAGAAATTCAGGGACTGAGGCCTCATTATGCAAGGTGCTGTACATATAATGAAAAGACGATCCTTGCCCCAAATAGCTAACATTCCAGGTCCCAGTCCTGCAAACACTTCTACACATGTAATCCCATTGGTTTCAGTGAGATTATTCATGTGCATAAGATTTAAGCATGTGTGTAAGTGTTTTCAGGATCAGGGCCTAAGTATATGATGAGAAAAACAGGTGGATACAACATTAGGAGGAGTACAAGGTTAGAGTGAGACTATTTTAATGAGCATAACAAGCATCAATCACACTTAAGTAATTTTTTCCTGTTCTCTGCCTGGATGAGCATAACTCTTCGAATCAGGTGTCCAGTGTCATTACTCTAATTTACAAATACAAAATATGCTTTTTACATATATAATATCCCGTTAGAATTAATTTTTCAACAACCTGTCAGAAAACTCATTCACCAGAATATTCGTAGAAAGGGACCACAAAAAGAATGTGACCATCACCATAATGAATTCATTGTTTTATCTGACTGAATGTTTTTTTCCCCCTAGGTATCTATCCAGCTCTACTGAGCCACAAAACAGGTATAAGTAATTATTTTCTTGAGCATCAGAGACTGAAATTTAAATGAGCATCTTGTTAGTACTGCAAGCCTTTCGGATGGGAGGGAGTGGGGAACAAAGCTGAGCTTTCTTAGCCATGGATTTTGAGACATTCATATAGCTGGAAAAATAAATAGTACTTATATGGCTTTGTAATTTCTAAATAATAAAGCAATAATAATGTCAATTAAAGATCTATATTTATTGATCTATGGTTAAACAATAATTTTGGAATCTGGTTTCTTGAGATTCATCATTATGTTACAGCTGCAGTCAGGACAAAGCTATTGTTCAGTCCTTAAAAGTAAAGACACAATAAGGTCACAATGAGCTCAGTAGAAGCACATTATAAAAGAGACACACTGTCAAACATTTATGGTAATAGTATGCATACTGTTCTTTAGGCAATGAGGCTCAGTAATAGCAACACCAAAAGGTTCCAACTAAGAGCTTCATGTTTCATCTCATCACTGAGGCATGGCTGTTTGTTTCAGCCTCAGACTATATCTGCATACTGATTTGCATAGCAACTCACAAGCCCAAATAGAATGAGCAATGTGTCTGATTGCTAGTTCATCCTTCGGGTAACCAGTATGAACACCATTAGATGACATTTCATGTTACTGCTAAAATGGAGTTTGCATGCCCGATTAGGTAAGATAGGTGGGGATTTTTATTTTACTGTTATAGTTCTTTATTAAATGGCTTCATTCTGATGTGCACTGCAGTTACATCTTTTCATATGACAGTATGTGACAATTTTGTCCAAGATAGGATATTCTACAGCTCCTGATGATGTTGCCTCCTAGCACTTCAAAACAGAAGGGAAAGGTTTCAGCCACATTTTGTGATTCCTTAAGGATTCCAGAAACTGAGGGGATTCATACTCCCCACTTAACTACATTAACATACATGCTAAGGTTGGAAGGGGCACAATTTTAATCTGAGGAATTAGGACTGGGTTTAGGAGAAACGGAGTGCAAAAAATATGACAGCTGAAAATCAAAGAAAGGGCTGGCTTCCAGAATTGAGGCAACAAAAAAAAAAAGATGATTGCATCATCCCCCCTCGTATTTAACAGACTAAGTTTCATTAAAACAGCCAGTTCCGTGAAGCTCAGCAAATGTAGGAAAACAGATGTCTTCTTATCCACCAAGACCTCAACAACGCCCCTCCCCCACCCCACATGCCAACGTCTTAAGTCCCTCAAGGCTTTCTGGGAACATTCACTTAGCCTCATGCAATCAGGCTATGATCAGAAGGAGGCTTGGAAAGCAGATTGGCGTAAACAAGACTTAAAACTTAAGCACCTTGTGCTGTATCCCATGCAGAAGGTTGCTGGGTTCGATCTTCCACAGACATCTTGGTCAACTCTGAACCAAATCCGAACCAACCATCATAGATGTGCACATCTAATGCACAAATGGAAAATCAAGGACTTCCTGGCATGCAAGTGTGGCTCCCCACGACAGACTATCAAACAGATCACTGCCTACTGCCCAATTCATAAATATGAAGGAGGCATCACTGCAATAAATTCTGCTACTCCTGATGTAGCCATCTCACTCGATCAACTTCAGGTGAAATTGTAGCTGCTGCTCTACACCAGCCATCGGATAGAAGAAGGTTAAAAGGGCTAGCTCTACAGTACCCCAATTAAGTTAACCCTATGAAGGACCCCTCATCTTTCTCTGGATCCATCTTCTCCCAGGACATTCTCTTTCTCTACCCGGTTTCTGTTTACCTCCATAAACATCCCCTTACTCCTCTGTTCTCTAACACTGTCTCTCTCTTACCTAATTGCCCAGAACTCATTCTTTCTCCTTTTCCCCCGTAGGGCCCTTTATCTTCCTAATTAAACATGAACAAGTGGTACGTGATAGAATCTTTCAGAAGACCTCCCCTATAGATGTTGTCCAACAGTGGGGCAGGGTGCAAAGAGACAACTATTGGTTGGAAATATTGGTTGCCACTGGCATTCTTTACTCTTGCTGCTCCTCCAAGTACCAGAGGAATCATCATGCCACAACCAACCTCCTCTGTAAGAATAATGAAGTCCAACTGCTGAATCCCATGGACTGGCTGCCTGCAGCTAATCAGTTTCTCAAACAAGCTGACCCCTTTTATTTGCAGGTAGAGACTATGTTGGCAGCTTACCAGAGGAGGTGTCCCAATTGTAGGCAGTCACCTGGTGGCCAAAAGTGAGTTTGTAGGTGACACATCTAGAACTCTGAACTAGAGCAGTTTGGTGGATTGAAAAAAATCAGGGCAAGAAAATTGTTTTGGGTTGACCTGAAACAAACAAAAAATGAATATTTTGGCTAACCAAAAAAAATCCCCATCCTTTATTTTGTGTTGAATGAAACATTTAGCTCAATCCGAACATAAATGTTTTGTTTCATTTTTGTGGTTTTTAACTTTTTTTTTATAAAATCTGAAAACGATTTGAATTTGAAAACTGTCATTTTGAATCAAAAATCAAAATATTTTGTTTAAAAAAAGGTTGAAATGAAACATTTCTGGTTTTTTGGATTTTTGTTATTGTTTTGGTCAGCATTTTTTTTTAATGAATTTGACAGATTCACAAAATGTTTTGGTCCATGCAAATCTGCCTTTCTCAGCAAAAAAAAAAAAAAAAAATCAGCTGAAAAATGTCACTTTCTCCTACTCTCAATTAGGCTGCCTTCCCTTGCAATTGTCAGTTTGTTGAGGGGGGGCCCCAAAAGATCAGGAAGCAGCTTACCAAGCAGGTGCTTGGGGCGGCCACTTCGGAGAGGGGCGGCACGTCCAGCTATTCAGCGGCAATTCGGTGGACGGTCCCTCACTCCTACTCGGAGCGAAGGACCTCCCGATGAATTGCCGCCACAGATCGCGATCGCGGCTTTTTTTGTTTGTTTGTTTGGCTGCTTGGGGTGGCCAAAACCCTGGAGCCGGCCCTGCAGGGAGCCATAGGGTCTAAAAGTTGGATAGCAGAGCCCATTGTACCAAATTCAATCAGGAAACCACACAATCACTTTGGGGAACATGCAGCCTACCTACTTTGGAATTTTGATCTCTTGATGTAAGTAAATTGGTACTATGCATGTTTTTCTATCACTTAAAACATGCAATATCTTTGAGGGTATTTTTAAGCCCTGCTGATACATTCATATCACCTATTCACGAATTTGGTCTTTTCCTATTTAGCAAGAGCATTGTTTTGTCTGTTATTTTCAATGAAGTGCAAATTTAACCTAACTTTCTCAGTTTTGTTTTGGTTCTGTCTTTGTGCACTCGCTTTCTTGTTGGTTTCATTAATGTCAGCACAACTCAGAAGTGAGTTTTCGATGGCTTGGACTCCCTTTGCTGACTGACTTTTCAGTAGCAAAACAGAAACAATTGTAGGCTTTTCATAAACATTATCTGTTTTGATTTGTTTTTCCTTTATTGTTGAAAGAATAGTAGCTTTGAAATCAAATAGATACCTAGAGTCCTATAGTTCTTTTGTAATTCCCAAGCAACATATCAGTGGATTTCTGTGCACTACAAATGCAGTAGACCATATATTTACCTTTGCCACTGGATAATTTCATATACATACACATAACTCTTCCCAGATTTTATAATTTTTACAATCACAATATACTGTACCTATAATCCAACAATACAATATACCTGAAAAACAACATATAATTTGCTATTTTGTTGTAGGAGTTAAAGTATTTCATAGCATACAACAATCCTCATGGTGAAATTATCTGCATGTCAAACTTAGTCTTTTCAGCTGTTGCATGCTGCCTACTTTCCAGTTTGGCATGGTCTAAGTATGCTGCCAGACACTGAAAGTCCGTGCATGTGACATGCTTTTCATATGCCATGAAATTCTGCAACTCTCTCTGTCATTTTGAATAAACAATTCACAATTTATTTAGTTCTCACACATAATATTCCAAAGCAGTTCAGTAAAATGAGAATATTAACAGTATTATACTTCTCACCAATGGAAACAAAAGCTATTTTGGTGAATCTGTGTAAACTATAACTTAGTTTCTGGAACTTAAACCTTTCACACATGGTCACAAATCAACATTATTGCCTGGGTGCTAGATTCTGCATTAGAGTTTCCGATTTGACTGACCAATATGTAAAATCTCATGTAGGCCAACTGATCTGTAATGGCTATATGTATGAGAAGGTTTGGGCAGTTTTAAAGGATTTTAAACAGTTGAAACTTGCCTTTTCTAAATTGGTTCAAATCAGGGTACATAAAAATGAATGATTTTTTAAATAAAATGAAATCATAGTTTTAATTTAAATAAACTACATATTTCTTTTGAAAAATAAATTTCTTTAGAATTAAATTATGAATTATGACAACTTACGTTAAGGCCTAAACTTATGATAATTTATTAAAATAATTTAAATTTAAAAAGTTCAAGCAGTACAGGTTTACTGCTGAAGTTTTAAAGGAAGTCAAACTACTGAAATAGGGGAAGTCACTGGCTAAGCACCTGGAACCAGAGTTTGTTTAATTATTAAACCAGCTTTTGATAGCACTGGCCTCTTCTGCAGGTGCAAAGAGAATATTTTCATTTCAGTTTCTTCAGCTAATTCAGCTCAATGACTAATTCATCTCATTGAAAAAAGCAGGGAAGCTTGGTTTCCTCTTTCAATGTATGAATAAAAGCTAGGAGTGAGAGAATGAGATCTATTAGTTCTAAAATCTTGAAGGATGTGGGCCCAGATCCACCACGGTATTTCGGTTCCTAATTTTGATTGATTCCTTTGCTTAATAATTAGTTTTAAATGAAAAATTGTTTTGATAAATTTATTTTTTCTTATGTAACCAGCATATTTAAGGTAATTTTATTTAACTAATAAAAACAATCTTAAAATGCTGTTTTTGTGCATTTTAATTGAATTCCAATCTCCATCCTAATGCAATTTGACACAAATCATGACTAAAAAAAGAATCTAGTAAATAAAAATGCATCATTCTGCATTTTCTAACATTTTAAAATAATTAAGAATCTGAGTAAATGTGTTTTTATCACAAATGATTCTTTTACATAAATATTACCAATTCAACAAAAATAGGACGAGTAGATTGAGAGGCAATATAACCTAGAAGATTCATCATAGAAGTAAGTGCTTGATTCTTATCCTAGATCTACTCCTGACTCAATGTGAGGTCTTTGGTAAGCCATTCAGTATCTCTGGGCCTGATTCTGCTGCCCTTATACTGAATAATACTGTACTCTGCAAGTTAAGGTGGAAGAATCTGGCCCAGAGTTTATATGGCTACACTGTAAAGGTGGAAGAATCTGGCCCAGAGTTTATATGGCTCCACTGAATATATAGAGAGACACTGTAAGGATTAAATTTTTAATATTTGTACAGCACTTCACATAAGTAAAGCTCTATGTAGCAATATAATAGGTAATATGCAATATATAATGCTAAGTATAATTACTGTTCCTGACTGCCACTAATAAGAAGTTATTCTCCTGTACAATAGGTTTCATGATACTGTCTCAGCTACCATGTTTTTCAATGAACAATAAAATAATCCAATCCCTGAAATTCAATATATCTTAACATGAAAAAATAGCGTGTGGACAAGGATGTTTAACTTACAGTGCAATTCAGGGACAAATTGTATACTTGACTATGCATACCCAGATTCTGTTGACTTCTGTGGGAGACATGAGTGAACACCCAAGGTTAGAAACCAGGCCCTTGCTAACACAGTAGGAGTGTGGTGAAAAGGAGTAACAATTACAGAAGTATAATCAGTGTTAACCACCTTAGATTATTATATTTATTACAGTAGGCCTTAGAGAGCAATCAGGATCAGGCCACACTGTGGAAGTCACTCTACAAATATAGAGAGAGACACTGTTCCTGCTCCAAAGAACTTCCAATCTAAGCTCCTGCTATTGCAAGCAATGACACATATGCTTAAATTTACGCACATCATTAAAGTCAAAGGAACTATTCAAATGTGTGAAACAAGCAGGATCAGAACCTTAGAACTGGATCACAACTAGGCTTCCCCGCTATGGAATGAGCTGATCAGCACAGTGTGAAGTTACAGGGACGGTTGATATAATGATGAATTTTCAAACTATCTGCTGTAACTTTGTTAGTTCAGTTCCCAAGACAGAACATATTGCAGTAACGCTCTCTTTAGATGACAAGACTTAGAATCATCACTTTCAAAAACAGGCCCTGATCCTGTAGTGGGAACAATGTGGGCAGACAGAGTCCAACTGAAGTCAGGGTGCTCCAAAGCAGTCACAGATGTCTGTTTGCATAGGTTTTGTACAGCCCTAGTAGAGCGTCCCCAGCTGGTCACTCACCAGGCTGCTGAGTTTGGGTTTCAATATGACCTGTGTGCTCTTAGTTGCCCTTGGTCTAAGTAGGCTCAAGCATTGTCTCTTTCCTTTGCCTCTCTGACACATTTCTTAGGCACAGGCTCTCTGTCTGTTACCCCTTCACAGAAATGGGGCCTTATGGCTCAACTGCTCCCCAGAGTCACCAGTAATTTAAGCACACCCTTTCCATGAGCCATGTGGGGACTCTAGGCCTACAGTTCACCTCCTCAGGGACATGTAAGAAGGAAAGCACAGACTTTGTGAGGGTGTGATTAAGCTACTGGGGACACTGGGGATCAGCACTCGTCCTGAAGGCCTAAAGCAAGTGGTCCACGAGACCCCATTTCAGTGAAGGGGTAACAGAGAGCCTGTGCTGAAGAAATGTGCCAGAGAGTTCCAAGAAAAGGGACAATGCTGGAGCCTGCTCAGACCAATGGAAACTTAAGAGCACACAGGTCTAGCATGTTGGGACCCAAACCCAGCAGCCTGGTGAATGTCCAGTTGTGGGAGTTCTACCAGGGCTGTGTGACAGGGTGGTAGTCCGGAGCTATCGTGGCAATAGTGTGGAAGCATTTTGAATTATTTTATTTGTGAAGCTCTTGGCTTTTCAGCTATATATAAAAGCTAAAAAAGTGAAAGCAATGTAAAAATCAAAGCAAGAGAAAAGGGAACTGCAGTTCTGCACCAATGACTACTCCTTTGCTAAGAAATGTGTATCTTGCTATGTTAAAATGTATTTGCAATCAAGCTTAAAATGAAAACATTTACATTAATTTCTTTTGTGAGTGTCTACGTGTGCAAAAAAATGTTTTTCATCAATTATTTTCCTTTTTCTTGTGATGGTTAAATGCTGGAGAACCAGGTGGCGTAATCT
The DNA here is from genome assembly GCF_002925995.2 of Terrapene triunguis. Lineage (NCBI taxonomy): Eukaryota > Metazoa > Chordata > Testudines > Emydidae > Terrapene > Terrapene triunguis. The sequence continues at coordinate 39,055,103 of NW_020664419.1, read as the reverse complement.
GTTATAATTCAAAGGTAAACATTGGATTGTGTTGTTTTTTTAATGACTTTGTGGATCTAAACAAATACTGCATAATTTAGACTTTTCATATCTGAGAAAACAAATAGTATGGGATTATAGGAGTCCAAACAATATAAAAAGATATTTTTGATTTGAAGTCATATTGTTGAAATTCTGTATTATTGTGTTACCCATTTATTATTTTCTGATTAGCAATGAAGAGTATTATATAGATTTCTAGTAGAAAGAGGGATTCTTTGAGGAAACAGCTGACATTTATCATAAGTTTTCTGAATGGGCCAAACTTTTCTCTTAGACTAGGTTAAATCCTAGTAACTGTTCACTTCAATAGATTTACTCAGATTTACTTAGTTCGGTGTAATTGAAAGTGAATTTTGCCTTTAACAATAACATCTCTACTTGCTGATACTTCCCTGCTTATATAACATACAGAAAATTATGCCTATTCATTTTGAAGTGTTTCATTTTTGCCAAACTTATTCCATTAAGACTGGTAAAATTAGATTGATAATACAGCTGGTCTCTGTATGGAAAAATATCTATAAGTATCATTTTGTGAGGGTTGCCTTTTAATTTTTTTTAACTTTTATGCTTTTTTTGGTTTTGTTTTTTTGTTTTGTGATATATTATACACCGCTACCTCGATATAACACGATATAACACGAATTCAGATATAACGCGGTAAAGCTATGCACTCCGGTGGATCAAAGCAACTTCAATATAACGCAGTTTCACCTATAACGCGGTAAGATTTTTTGGCTCCCGAGGACAGCATTATATCGAGGTAGAGGTGTATATGTATTTGTTGGGCAGAGCTGAAATATGTTTTCAGTTAATATAAAAATTTAATGATGAAAGACACTAATTCAATGCTTCGATGTCAATAAATCTTTCTATTGAAAAGCCATTTATCCATATGTAGTTGAATACTGCGTTGGAATTTTGACAATGGGGCAATATAAGGAAATTTACAACTCATACTGCTGCTGAAGTAAGTGGTGATGATAGCTCAAGGGATTTAATTAATAGTAATGACCCATTCTGATTATCTTCTTTACTGATAAACGAGGGCCCTATCCTGCAAGGCACTGAACATCCTCAGATCTCACTATCTTCAATGGGATTTGAAAGTGCTCAGAGATGCTGCTGATGTTCACCATAATCTCAAGGGAAGCCAGTTCCTGCAGAAGAGAAGAAATAATGGAGGTAGCCAGGGACCAGAGCCTAAAGAAATATGAGCATGATATACAGAGGACTGCAAGAGAGAATACAAAACAGATTCATACCAACACCAGGAAGAGACAGGTCTTTGTAATTAAGGACTCCATACACAGAAAAATCAACAGGTCTGTCTCCAGACCAGATCCAGAGCACAGAAGTGCATGCTATCTGCCAGGAGCAATGATACAAGATGTGGATGTGAGGCTGAAGAAAATTCTGATGGCAGCAGAGAAAAATCCACTGATTGTGATGCAGTTTGAGGCAAGTGACATTGCTAGATTCCTGCTGGAATGGATCAAGGAGGACTATGCTTGGCTGTGTAAGACGTTTAAAGAAGTAGAAGTTCAGCTGATTTTTAGCTGAATATTTAAAGTCTCTAGAGAAGGAGGGCAAAGGCATCACACAGTAATAAAGATGAACAGAAGGCTCAAGGATTGGTGCTATGAGGAAGGTTTTGTGATGATTGAGCATTGGAAGGCATTCACAAAAGACTCTTCTCAACTGATGGACTCCACTTGAGTACCTGGGGTATTAATTTTCTGGAATCAAGGCTGGCATGATCAATAAGAAAGGCTTTAAATTAGGAGATGAGAAGAGAAGGTTGGAAGAGTCTCCAAATGTCCATGCCTGAATTTAATATACAGGAGGAGGAAAATCAGCTAAATGAAGATATAGTAAGGGATAATGGAACACCACAAGCTAGAAAACGGAGTGAGGTCTGAGGAAAACAACTGAAATGTTTGTACATGAATGCCAGGAGTCCGGGCAATAAAATGAGGAATTGGAACTATTGGTGCAGGGAGTCAAACCAGATGTTACGGGGATTATGGAAACATGGTGGGATAGCACTAATTACTGGAATACAGATATTGAAGAGTAGGTGCTGTTTATGAGAGAGAGAGAGAGAGAGGTGGTGGGTTAGTGTACATCAACGAAGCAATAAATGTAAAGAAATACAAAGTGATGGTATGGACAGTACAGAATCTGTTTGGGGAAGGATTGTAAGAGAGATTATCTGTTGGGATAGTGTTAGGGATCTGTTATAAGTGATCTCTTTAATATTATTAATGAGATAAATATATCTGTGAATTGTGTCATACTGGGGTCTTTAATTTCCCACATAGAATCATAGAATATCAGGGTTGGAAGGGACCTCAGGAGGTCATCCAGTCCAACCCCCTGCTCAAAGCAGGACCAATCCCCAACTAAATCATCCGAGCCAGGGCTTTGTCAAGCCTGACCTTAAAATCCTCTAAGGAAGGAGATTCTACCACCTCCCTAGGTAACCCATTCCAGTGCTTCAACACCCTCCTAGTGAAAAAGTCTTTCCTAATATCCAACCTAAACCTACCCCACTGCAAATTGAGACCATTACTCCTTGTTCTGTCATCTGCTACCACTGAGAACAGTCTAGATCCATCTTCTTTGGAACCCCCTTTCAGGTAGTTGAAAGAAGCTATAAAATCCCCCCTCATTCTTCTCTTCTGCAGACTAAACAATCCCAGTTCCCTCTGCCTCTCTTCATAAGTCATGTGCTCCAGTCCCCTAATCATTTTTGTTGCCCTCCGCTGGACTCTTTCCAATTTTTCCACATCCTTCTTGTAGTGTGGGGCCTAAAACTGGACACAGTACTCGAGATGAGGCCTCACCAATGTCAAATAGAGGGGAATGATCACATCCCTTGACCTGCTGGCAATGCCCCTACTTATACCGCCCAAAATGCCGTTAGACTTCTTGGCAACAAGGGCACACTGTCAACTCATATCCAGCTTCTCGTCCACTGTAACCCCTAGGTCCTTATATACATATATACAGGAGAATAAATGCTACTAATACTGTTCGGGCCCACTTATTCTTGGCGGTGATAGACTATAGTTTTCTTCATTAGTGTGTCACTAGCCCAGTAAAAGGTGATGCAATTTTAGATTTGGTTTTGATAAGTAGTGAGGACATCATAGAAGATCTGGTCATGGGAAATAACCTTGAATCAAGTGATTACGAATAGATTCAATTTAAATTAAATGGAAGGATAAACAAAAACAGTTTGTCTACGCTGATTTTTTTATTTCAAAATGGCAGACTTTGGGGAATTAGTTAAAAAAAGTCATTGAGACTGAAGAACTCAAGGACATAAATGTGGAGAAAGCTTGGAATTAGTTCAAATCAATTATACAAAAACTATCTGAAATTTGCAACCCAAGCAAGGGGAAAGACTTCAAAGGGAAGTCTCCAGACCCAGCTAGATGAATAGCCACCTTAAAACGGCTGTTAGGAGTAAGCAGAGAGACTAAGAAAAAGGGGCTGATCAGCAAAGAATGCTACATTATGGAGATTAGAAAATGTAGGAATAAAGTGGGAGTTGCTAAAATTCTAGCTGAATTGGCTCTTTCCAAGGAAATTAAAATAAATAATAAGATTTTTTTAGCGATATGTATGTAACCCCCAAGGAGCTTACCTAGGTTCCTGGCTCTCTATGTGCTTGTAACTCACCTTGAGCCCTGCATCCTTTTTTGGTGAGGGGAAATCCTGGGAACAGAAGCAGCCTGATGCCTGCATGAAGAGGACGCCTGCCACCAGTGATCATCAGCCCCTCTGCAGTGACTGAGGAGTCCAGATTCACCTCTGAACCTGAGGATCATTCATGGAGCTCTGAGTGCACCATCTTCTAGTTAGATAGTCAGGGAAATTGTCTGGGAGACCCTATACTCCCTGAACTATGTCCTCAAGCCAGGAGTAAGGGTTTGGGGATTTTATTTCATGCTGCTTATAAAACCCGTGGAGAGATTTTACTATCTTGTCCCATGTGTGTCTTTTGGACTATATTGAACCAAGTCAGCCAAGTTGTTAATTGCTGCTAAAGAAGATATCATGGTCACAGGTCAACAAGGGCCCCTACAAAGTACACGACCAATGGGACACTAATTTTTACATTAGTTATATCAGGTCACATGGCAGGGGAAATCGGGTATTATTGGCATAGGCACTGGTGACTGAGTGTAATGTTTTACCCGATTATGTTATATTTACCTCCAGTTTAATATAATTAGTGTTTTAAATATATTGTATGTGTTTGTGTTATTACTTGGAAGTCTACAACTATCTGACAAGTAAGTGGGGGTTATCCTGTGGTTAGAATTTTCCTTCCAAGCTGCCATGGTGACCCTGCCAGGAAGGAGCGAGTGGGTTGGAGGCACCACCAAAAACTTCATTTGGGAAAAAATTAAGGAAGTTATCCCCTGCTCAGCTGGAGGTGGGATCCAGAAGAACCCAGGCCAGTCCATCAAAACCCATAAGGAGATTAGCGCTACAAGAGGAAACCAGGTGAATAGAGGTGCTACATATAAATGAAAACAGAATACGGAAAGATGAGGTTTGGCAACTATGCAATGTAGATGGGAAAGATATTAAAGATAATCTAGGAATGGCCCAAACCCTAAATAAATAGTTTGTCTCGGTTTTCAGTAAGGATGATAACATGGAACATGTGCACGAAGGCAGTACAGCTAATGGAAATGAGTATCTAAAAATGGAAATTACCATATCTGAGGTGGAAGAAAAACTTAAAGAGTTTAATGTGCTCAAAACTATGGGTACGAGATAATTTCCATCCCAGACTACTGAAAGAACCGGCACATGAGATTGCTAGTCCAGTAGCAAGAATTTTTAATAAATCTATCCATTTGGAGGTAGTAATATATATATGAGTGGAGAATAGCTAATGTCATATCTACATTTAAGAAAAGGAAAAAAACTGTTCTGGGCAATTGCAGACCTGTTAGTCTGACCCCAGTAGTATGCAAGACTTAAGAACAAATTATGAAGGAAAGAATAATTAAATTAATAGAAGTAAATAATAAAGGGAATGTAATACAACATGGGTTTACCAAAGCTATATAATTCCAGACTCACCTGATTTCCTTCTCTGAGAAAATAACTGTGTGAGGGAGGTGGGAACTGTGTGTGTGTGTGGGGGGGGGAGGCGGTGGTTAGATAAGGGGAAGTGCAGTAGATCTAATACACTAGGACTTCAGTAAAGCATTTGACATGGTACCACATGGGAAATTACTAGTTAAATTAGGGAAGACGGGGATCAATAAAAACATTGTAAGGTGGAGCTTGCTAAAGGGGAGAAAGCAATGGGTTATGCTGAAAGGTGAATTATTGGACTGGAGGAAGATTACTAGTGGAGTTCCTCAAGGATCTAGGGACCAATCTTATTCAATATTTTTATTAGCTACCTTGGCACAAAAAGGAAGAGTGCACTAATGAAATTTGCTGATGATACAAAGTTTGGCGGCATCATCAATACAGAGGAGGACCGGAATATTGTACATGAAGATCTGGATGGCCATGAAGATGAGAGTGATAGAAATGGGATGACATTCACTAGTACAAAGTGCAAGGTCATGCTCTTAGGGTCTAATAAGAATTTCTGCTACAAGCTGGGGGCTCCTCAGTTGGAAGCAACAGAAGAGGAGAGAGATCTGGGTATCTAGGTCAATCACAGGATGACTATAAGCCACCAATGTGATGCGGCTGTTAAAAAGGCATATGAAATCATAGGACATATTAGGAGAGGCATTTCCAGTAGAGACAGAGAACTATTAATGCCATTGTACAAGGCACTAATCAGGACCGGCTCCAGGCACCAGCGCAGCAAGCAGGTGCTTGGGGCGGCCAATAGAAAGGGGCGGCACGTCCGGCTCTTCGGCAGCAATTCGGCGGCGGGTCCCTCAGTCCCTCTCAGAGGGAAGGACTTGCCGCTGAATTGCTGCCGAAGATTGAAGCGGCAGCAGTAGACCTGCCGCTAAAGTCCCGCCGATCATGGCTTTTTTTTTTTTTTTTTTTGCCGCTTGGGGCGGCGAAAACGCTGGAGCCGGCCCTGGCACTGATACAACTTCATTTGGAATATTGTGTACAGTTCTGGTCACCCATGTTCAAGAAAGATTAATTCAAATTGGAACAGGTACAAAGAGCTACTAGGATGATCTAGGGAATGGTGGGCCGATATTATGAGAGGAGCCTAAAGGAACTTGGCATGTTTAGACTAGCAAAAAGAAGATTGAGAGGGGATATGATTGTTCTCTGTAAATACATTAGTGGGGTAAATACCAGGGAGGGTGAAGGACTATTTTTGTTAAAAGACAATGTCACAAAAACAAATGGATATAAACTGGCCATAAGCAAATTTAGGCTGGAGATTAGGTTTCTAACCATCAGAGGAATGAGGTTCTGGAATAGCTTCCTGTGATGTTTTGGGAATCACCCAGACCAGTAAGGAGTTCTAGCACTGCCTTCTGTAACCTTGAGTGCCTATATGCTATGCAGTTTTGGTTCACAGCCCTGACAGCAGCAGTCTGTCCACAAGCACAAGGTCTTACCCTGGCCTCCACCAGCCTAGTTATTTCTTGCAGGGTGACACAAACTGCCCTTCCAGTTCCAATTTGCCCCAAATCTGTCCACCCCACATTCTTAAGTATTAGACACTAGGACTTTCCCCCTCTGGTTTGTCGCCCCCAAAGGCGTGAAACCAGCCTCCCAGATACCAACTTACTTTGGCAACCACGCGCCACTTTGCACACTAAATACCTGCCTGGGGTTAATATCAAAAGGTTTGTTTAATAGAAAAATCACAGCTTCAAAGATAAAATAGTGAGGAATAGCAAATATATGCAAGTTACACAGAAAATAAACATGAAGATGCCACCGCAGGCTTTACATTTTCAAATTAAACTTTCTTTTCTAATAGATGTTGCCCATTGCCACTGAACAGTTTCCCAGTGTACCCCCTGCCACAGAAGGGATCTGTATCAGAGGGGTAGCCGTGTTAGTCTGAATCTGTAAAAAGTAACAGAGGGTCCTGTGGCACCTTTAAGACTAACAGAAGTATTGGGAGCATAAGCTTTCGTGGGTAAGAACCTCACTTCTTCAGATGCAAGAAGGGATCTGGTGTTTCATGGACATCACTCGCCAAAGGCTGACCCTCAGTTTCTAGATGCCTTTTGCTTTATGTCCCCCTCCATTTTATGATGGTGTCTCCGGGATGCTTCTTCAATCACTATAGATATTCAAAGTGGAGAAATCCCCAGCTGTCTCAATATTATTCCACTAACTTTGATAGCGGTTATTATTGTTGCCATTTCCTGGCTTGTACAATGGATCATTACTTGTATCTCGTTTTGAGTAAACGTGGTAGGATGTCGTATGTTTTTGCAGCAATTCAGCAAACTGCATCAAAACTATGTGAAGATTTGAAAATTGCAAAGCCAGAATTCAACCCATTTGTTCTTTGTGACCCTCATCGTTTGCTGGATGGTATCATAAAAGAAGGATTAAAATGTTCAAAACTTTTCCAAGACATAGTAGCTTTTGTAATGCATTCTGGAGCTCTTTTTAAATATGCATTTGATGTCAAAAGACAGTTCATTGCTGTCTGTCACAGTGTCAGGGTTGAACCCTTGATTATTTCCAAAGTAACCCAAGGTTGTCACACAGAGCCGCTAGTATTCAGTTACTGAGGCAATAAGTGTTCTGATCAAATCTGATGTCCACTTATTACTTTTCTCAGAAGTTCACCTGCCAGAGGTAAGAAATTAGAATCTTTGTGAAAGTATGTGGCCAATGATGTAAAGAAAAACAAACAGTTTTGTCTCTTAATATGTTTGTTTGTTTTTTTACTGAAAGTGCTTGGAAATTGAAAATGCCTACTGTGACAGCACACCTCTTTTGTCATGTCAGGGCTTAGTGTTTTTCCCTCTGGTTTTGAGGAGGGCTGGGGTAAATCAGTCCGACTCCAGGGGTTCAATACATCACATTGGTTTATTTATAATATTTACAGGGTATGCCTTAGGTTTGACCTGAGGACTTCTTTAAACAAAAACAAAAAAATTACATTTCATAACCCCCACTAGGGTACTGCCTCTTCTTATTTCAGCTACCAGTCACTAGCCACCCTCTCTAAGGGCATGTCTACACTGGCAGAGTTACAGCAGCAGGAGTTACAGCACTGCTCAGAGAGCATTGAAGAGAAGCCGCTGTTGTGTGTTTACACTGTCAGCTGCCTGTGCAATAGCGTGTTCACACTTGCGGCACTTGCAGCAGTATTCGGAGCGGTGCACTCTGGGCAGCTATCCCACAGAGCATCTCTTCCTCTTCTGCCGCTAAGAGTTGTGGGAAGCCGGAGAGGGTCGCAAGGCATCCTGGATCCTGTCCCAATGCCCCATGATGCTTTGCTTCACATCCCAGCAATCCCTGTGCTTCCGTCTGCATTTGGCACCATCTTTCAATGGTTTGTGTACTGCGCGCCCTGCCTCTTCAGGCTGCAGGAATGGATCCCGCACTGTTGACCAATATGCTGCTCGCTCTGACTAACACATCACAAGTGGCAGTGGAGTTATTCCTTAAACTACAAAGGCAAGAGGAGTGCAACATTGATCTCACCACGCGTAGTAGCTATGACGTGAGATCACTTGTGGCATTCATGGAGGTGCTGACCACAGAGGAACGCCGCTTTTGGGTTTGGGAAAGAAGCACTGAGTGGTGGGATCACATTGTGATGCACGTCTGGGATGATGAGCAGCGGCTGCAGAACTTTCAGATGAGGAAAGCCACATTCATAGGACTGTGTGATGAGCTCGCCCCAGCCCTGCGGCGCAAGGACACAAGAATGAGAGCTGCCCTGCCGTTGGAGAAGCATATGGCAATTGCACTGCGGAAGCTGGCTACTCCAGACTGCTACCGATTGGTTGCTAACCAGTTTGGAGTGGGAAAGTCTACCATTGAACTCGTGTTGATGGAAGTCTGCAGGGCCATTAATCACATCCTGTTCCGAAAGACTGTGACTCTGGGCAACATGCATGACATTGTAGATGGCTTTGCACAAATGGGCTTCCCTAAATGCAAAGAGGTGATAGATGGCATGCATATTCCAATTCTGGCACCAGACCACCTAGCCATCAAGTACATTAATCACAAGGAGTATTTCTCAATGGTTCTCCAGGCGCTTGTGGATCACCATGGGTGTTTCACAGACATTAACACAGGCTGGTCTGGAAAGGTGCATGATGCACCTTTCGATAAACTAGGCAAATACAACTTAGATGGGGCTACTATAAGGTGGGTGCATAACTGGGTGAATAACCATACTCAGAGAGTAGTTATTAATGGTTCCCAATCCTGCTGGAAAGGTATAATGAGTGGGGTTCCGCAGGGATCCGTTTTGGGACCTGCTCTGTTCAATATCTTCATCAACGACTTAGATATTGGCATAGAAAGTACGCTTATTAAATTTGCAGATGATACCAAACTGGGAGGGATTGCAACTGCTTTGGAGGATAGGGTCAAAATTCAAAATGATCTGGACAAATTGGAGAAATGGTCTGAGGTAAACAGGATGAAGTTTAATAAAGACAAATGCAAAGTGCTCCACTTAGGAAGGAACAATCAGTTTCACACATACAGAATGGGAAGAGACTGTCTAGGAAGGAGTATGGCAGAAAGGGATCTAGGGGCTATAGTGGACCACAAGCTAAATATGAGTCAAAAGTGTGATGCTGTTGCAAAAAAAGCAAACGTGATTCTGGGATGCATTAACAGGTGTGTTGTGAGCAAGACACGAGAAGTCATTCTTCCGCTCTACTCTGCGCTGGTTAGGCCTCAGCTGGAGTATTGTGTCCAGTTCTGGGCACCGCATTTCAAGAAAGATGTGGAGAAATTGGAGAGGGTCCAGAAAAGAGCAACAAGAATGATTAAAGGTCTAGAGAACATGACCTATGAAGGAAGGCTGAAAGAATTGGGTTTGTTTAGTTTGGAAAAAAGAAGACTGAGAGGGGACATGATAGCAGTTTTCAGGTATCTAAAAGGGTGTCATAAGGAGGTGGGAGAATACTTGTTCATCTTAGCCTCTAAGGATAGAACAAGAAGCAATGGGCTTAAACTGCAGCAAGGGAGGTTTAGGTTGGACATTAGGAAAAAGTTCCTGTCAGGGTGGTTAAACACTGGAATAAACTGCCTAGGGAGGTTGTGGAATCTCCATCTCTGGAGATATTTAAGAGTAGGTTAGATAAATGTCTATCAAGGATGGTCTAGACAGTATTTGGTCCTGCCATGAGGGCAGGGGACTGGACTCGAAGACCTCTCGAGGTCCCTTCCAGTCCTAGAGTCTATGAATCTATGAATCTATCAGAACTCTGGCCTGTTCAGGAAGCTGTAAGCAAGGACTTTCTTCCCAGACCACAAGATCACCGTAGGGGAAGACAAAATGCCCATTGTGATCCTGGGAGACCCTGCCTACCCCGTAATGCCATGGCTTAGGAAGCCATACACAGTGCAATTTGACAGCAGCAACAGGCTGAGCAAGTGCAGAATGATTGTTGAGTGTGCTTTTGACCGTTTAAAAGCCTGCTGGCACTGCCTCTATGGGAAGCTGAACCTGGCCAATGACAATATTTCTATGCTTATAGTCACATGCTGTACTGTACGCTTCATAATATTTGTGAAGGGAAGGATGAAAACTTCACTCAGGGCTGGACCGCTGAGGCTCAGTGCCTGGAGGCTGAGTTTGAACAGCCAGAGACCTGGGCTATTAGAGGGGCGCAGTGCATGGCCATAAGGATCAGGGATGCCTTGAGGCAGCAATTTGAAGCTGAAAGCCACTAATATTTGTTGCTATGCTCGGGAGTGCAGTGCTTGTAATGCTAGGAGGTGATTGTGATTGGTACAGATGATACAATATGTGGGTTTAACATAATTGTATGTTACTTTGCAGGGCTCCTTTTGCTTTCAATTAATAGAATAAAGATTGCTTTCAAACCAACACAATTCTTTTATTACAAAACAATAACCAGAGGAGAGAGTCAAACAAACAAAAAAAAACCCACCAGCAGTGGGGGGGATGGGGGAAGGGAAGGCCCCAGGAAGAGGAGTGATCCCAGGATGGCTAAAGATTTGTGTATGTCCAGGGATCATATCCAACCTTCTCCTTTGGAGTACAATGCAGCGGGTACTGTACTCCAGCAGGGACAAACTGCAGAGGGATGGGTGTTGCGTGCAGTGGGTAGTAGGAGTCCGCAGTGCTGGACTGTGAGGGGGGAGGAGTGAAATGCCACGGGTATAGGCTGGAGCCAGGAGTAAGAGTGTGTTGGCGGTGTCTAGGGGGCACATGGGAAAGAGCTTTGCGACAATGGCTGCAGAGCTGCTCAGTTTGAAGAGCTAGTATCACCTGGAGTGTGTCTGCATGGTGCTCCATAGTCTTTAAGAGCCACTCTGTGGCTTCATTCTGGCGTGCTGCGTTCTCCTTTCGGTCCCTCTTCTCACTGTCCTGCCACTCCTTCAATTCCTGTTTCTCGGAGGCGAAGTTCATCATAACATCACGCAGAAAGTCCTCCTTAGTTCTTCATGGCCGCTTTCTAGTTCTGTGCAGCTGTTCAGCTGCCAATAACAAAGAGGGAGGCTGGGCTCCCAAGGTCATCTCTGTGAAGTTCAAACGCAACATTTTACAGAAGCAGTATTGATTGCAACACAGAGAACACTGATTCAGGGATTTAAAACACAGCCAGTACTCACATACCTGTCACTAACTGGCTGACCCCAGTCAAGCACACATGAGCCACAAGACCTGGCTAGTCACCCTATTGTGGTGAGTAGCCGCAGGGGCAGGGTAAATCACTCTTCCCGGACCCTGCTGTGCACCGGGCACATGGCTCTTGGGGAGAGCCAGCACTGTAGGGGGAGCCTGATAATCATTCCTGTCCCCATGCTTTCCACAGGATGTGATCATTATGGAAGATATCTTGCTGCTGAGGGAGAGCAGGGAATCAAGGGAGGGTCTTCTCTAAGACTGTGGCTTCCGCCCTGGCCCCTATGCGGCTCGCCTGTGTGCAGCAGTGGTTCTCCTCCCCCCCCCCCCATATGACAGCACAGTGACCCAGAAAAGTTACCATTCATGGGGCAAGAAACAAAGCAGCTCTGCTGAAGAACCTGCGGCAGCAGATTGCCCAGTATCTCCATGAGAGTTTCCTGGAGATCTCTGAGGGAGATTCCCGTTAAGTGAGGGAGTCTATCAACAGCCTGTTCTGCCGCTCAGACTAGGCATGTGGTAGGAGACAAGCCTGCTTTCTGCAGCAACCCTCCTGCCCCCAGGAACTTGCTTCAGCGATTCCCAAAATCAAATCCACTTACCAGGGGCCTCCTCTCCTATTTGTGCTTCACCAACATCCGACAGCTGTGGCTGGCTAGCCTCCTCCGAGGTAGAAAAGAGCTCCTACTGCATGCATCTCTGACCTCCGAGTCATCCTCTGCCTCTAGGTCCCCCTCCCCCTCCTCGTCCAAGATTTCCTCCTCTTGGCTCGGTCCACTCTCGACTGGCACGAGAGCCACCAAAGTATCCACAGTGGTCTTCGCAGTGGAGGTGGGGTCGCTGCCGAGTATCATGTCCAGCTCTTTGTAGAACCGGCAGCTCCCGGGCACAGCACCGGAGCAGCGGTTTGCCTCCCACACCTTGTGGTAGGCGTTCTGCACCTCCTTCACTTTGACCCTGCACTGCAATGTGTCCCAGACATGACCCCTTTCTGTCATGTATTGTGAAATCTGTCCATAGGTATCATAATTCCTATGGCTGGAGCGCAGCTGGGACTGGACAGCCTCCTCTCCCCAAATGCTGATGAGGTCCAGCAGCTCGGCATTGCTCCAAGCGGGGGATCACCTGGGGCGTGGAGCAGGCATGGTCACCTGGAAAAATGCGCAGAGACCACTGCACACGTCACTGAGCAAACAGGAAGGGGACTTTCAAAATTCCAAAGGAATTTATGGGGTGAGGATGACGGTTAGTCACCTAAGGGCAGGGCAGTAGAGTTCAAACCGATGACCAGACAGGCGAGAACAGGTATTGTGGGACGCCTCCCAAAGGCCAGTCGCAACGCTGTAATCAACCAGGGTGTCTACACTGGCACCGCAGCGCTTTAGCCCCAGCGCAGAAAGCTGTACGCCTCTCGTTGGGGTGGTTTTTCTAAAGCGCTACAACTGTGCAGTTTCTGTGCACTAAGTGGCTTAGCAGTGTGTACACCTCGGGAGTTACAGCACAGAAAGCTTCTTTACTGCACAGAAACTTGCCAGTATAGACAGGACCTAACTAACTCTGGGTCTAGCTATGCTGGGAACCTAGGCCCCTTCCACAAACAGAAATAAACGCAAGATTTCCCCTTATAGAGGAAAATAGCTCTTTACCTAGAAGCCTTTTCCCCTCACTGCCCATAACCCGTCTACAGCTTGTTTCTCATTCCTTCATCCCTTTTCTCTCACTGGGAGAGATTTTTAAAGGTCACAGGGTGCCCTTAGTTAGAATCAGGTGTCTCTAATTAACCTGAGGTAACCTCTTTCAGTTCTTAGAAAATAGGGCTTTAATCTGATATACCTGCCTTCAGCCCTCCTTCCAGATGTAAGGTCTGACTTTGTCATGCTACTTACATAAAAATTTTCAATAATCTGTGAGTCAAAGCAAAGGTTCTCTTTGAAAGCAAAACCATAATAGAGTTTCTGAATTGGAGAAGCAATATGTACTTTGCTGAATCACTTGCCTTTAGAAGAGCAACAAGATACAGAATGAAACTTCCATTTGTTTTACAAGACCTTGTATGACAATAGCATTCCTCCCTGGCTAGAAATATTTCATCTCCTGAGATGAGATTTGAGAACAGCTCTACTACATTGTGGTACACAGCACAAGTAATTGATCCATTTTTAAAGGTGGAATTTTCTCTGAACTTTTCGAACTACAGATTTCTGTTTGATCACTTCTCAAGAGATGAAAAATACCAGCACAATTTGCTGAATACCATTCTGTAGCAATTCTGAATAGCACCCATTTAACCATTCATGATTTCTGGAAAGGAACACAGCCACAGTGGCCTGAATTGACTCGCTCTGTATTGCAAGTGTTGACTTTACCTGTGTCCAGTGCGAATGCTGAGCAAGCATTTTAAGAACAGTTGTGAACGGAAGCAAGGAGCATGCTACTATCCATGAAGATGTATTCAATGCTTTATTACAGCAAGTTAAACAGTTTGCATTTTATTTTTATTTTTGATATGTATATGATTGTGATGCTTGAATGTGGCACTGAAAATTCTTCATCAACAATTTTCTCTATCCATCTACCAGTGGAAACTACATTTTTTTCATAAACTTCCATTTTCCTTGAAGATGGAAATTACATCCTTTTCCATCACATTAATATCTCAATGTAGTCAAAAAGCATATTTATGAAGAATTGTAATCTCTTTGGATAACAATAAATGCATTCTTATTACATTATTTGGTATTTAATATTAGCTGCTTTTTATGGCAAATATGTCATCAAAAATGTCTGGCTAGTGCCAGGGAGAGGTATATGAAATGCACTAAATATTAAACCAGGGGTTCAATAACAAAGATACAATGTTTAAACTAACATGTAAGTCATTTTTATACATATAATAAAAATTAAAGTAGATCCTATTTAGACAAGAATTTTGGGTAGTACCAGAAGAAATTTTCTCATTTACATTATGTAAAGAGAAAAAGACCTCCCGATTTTTGGACATCAACAGAGAACTCAAAAAATGTCTAAATGAAATTAATTAACACTGAAAAAAACGGAGCTCTAATTATAATTTATATGAAAACCAGGCAATATACCAAATTCCATGCAAAGAGGTAATGGGTTAGGAAGAATCATAATAGGCTCACTCATTCTGGAAAGGAGAATGCTTGCTATGTGAAGAAAGATGTTAGGATCCAAGTTTCCTGTAAGTTTATCACTATTTCACATTTTCTAGTCAGTGTGTCTCATACCAGTGCAAACAGCAGTCGGAATAAAAAACACACTACCCCTTTCACTTCTTCCCAACCAAAGGCCAGTAGACCTAGTTTCATTAAAAAGATTCTAACCATACATTGGAACCAAAGTACTATTAAAACTAAGGCCTCATGGGATTATGTAACTGTCTAACTTCCCCAGATACCACCTCATTCCCTATTTGTGCTACATAACTCCACTATTTTGCTATTACTGCTTCTCCACCCAACAATCTGCTTCAACACTTCTGCAATGCAGAGGATATGAGAACTGTGGGGCTTCTATTGTGGAACTAGGCAAATGGGTAGTGGCATAGCAGGCTGTAGAATCTGCAACAAGCCTAGGGATAGCTGTGCCAGAAAGTACCAGCCCAGAAGACGTGAGCAGTCATATACTGTCTTTAGCAAGAATAGGTTCATAGAATGTGCAGGGCTATGGATGGGATGGACTGGGAGAACAGTGGCCTGTGGACTTGGCGGACAGTGAAGGGGAGACAGTCTTAGAGAAATGAAAGGGGATTTAAATGTAAATTGTCTTGTCAACTGAGAGCTATTGAAATTTAAACTAATTTGTTTTCTACCTTGAATACCTACGTACTAATAGTGGAAAAGGCAGGAAACAACCTGATTTTAGTTGTAATGGCTCCAGGCTGCCAAGCTGGTTTAAAATTTCAGTGCCTCCCCCATATCCCCTTACTGAATCCAGTCCTCTGTTTCCTGATCTACTGCTGCCCTTAAGTTAGACCAGTCATTTCCTTCCTACTTCTTCTGGATTGCTGCTCACAGAACAGCGCCAACCTAGGCGAGCTTAGAGTTCCATTAGGCAAGTACCTTTTGATACAAGATTTCATATCCTCTGTCTTGCTGAACTTTAGGTTCCCAAGCTTCCTGAAGACGCTCCATACTGCCACTGACTCATGGACACTGTGATACTACAGAGTCAGGTGGCCTTGTCACCTGATACTAAATATTACCTGGGACAAATTGTGGGACCCTTAATGAATGGGGGAGGCAACCTAGTGACAGATGATGTGGAAAAAGTTGAAGTAGTCAATGCTGTTTTTGCCTCGGTCTTCACAGACAAGGTTAGCTCCCAGACTGCAGTCCTGGGCAACACGGTATGGGGAGGAGGTGAGAAGCCCTCAGTGGTGAAAGAACAGGTTAAGGACTATTTAGAAAAGCTGGACATGCACAAGTCCATGGGTCCAGATCTAATGCATCTGAGGGTGCTGAGGGAATTGGCTGATGTGATTGCAGAGCCATTGGCCATTATCTTTGAAAACTCGTGGTGATTGGGGGAGGGCCTGGATGATTGGAAAAAGGCAATTATAGTGCCCATCTTTTAAAAAGGGAAGAAGGAGAACCTGGGGAACTACAGACCGGTCACCCTCACCTCAGTCCCTGGAAAAATCATGGAGCAGGTCCTCAAGGAAACCATTTTGAAGCACTTGGAGGAGAGGAAGGTGATCAGGAACAGTCAACATGGATTCACCAAAGGCAAGTCATGCCTGACCAACCTGATTGCCTCCTCTGATGAAATAACTGGCTCTGTGGATATGGGGAAAGCAGTGGATATCTTGACTTTATCAAAGCTTTTGATGAGTATTCTTGCCAGAAAGTTAAAAAAGTATGGATTCGATGAATGGACTATAAGGTGGATAGAAAGCAGGCTAGATTATCAGACTCAATGGGTTGTGATCAACGGCTCAATGTCTAGTTGGCAGCTGGTATCAAGTGGAGTACCCCAGGGGTCGGTTTTGTTCAACGTCTTTATTAATTATCTTGATGATGGGATGGATTGCACACTCAGCAAGTTTGCAGATGACACTAAGCTGCGAGGAGAGGTAGATACACTGGAGGATAGGGATAGGGTCCAGAGTGACTTAGACAAATTGTAGGATTGGACCAAAAGAAATCTGATTAGGTTCAACAAGGACAAGTGCAGAGTCCTGCACTTAGGATGGAAGAATCCCATACACCGCTATAGGCTGGGGACCGACTGGCTAAGCAGCAGTTCTGAAGAAAAGGACATGGGGATTACAGTGGACGAGAAGCTGGATATGAGTCAGCGGTGTGCCCTTGTTGTCAAGAAGGCTAAAGGTATATTGGGTTGCATTAGTAGGAACATTGCCAGCAGATCGAGGGAAGTGATTATTCCCCTCTATTCGGCACTGGTGAGGCCATATCTGAAGTATTGTGTCCAGTTTTGGGCCCCCCACTACAGAAAGGAAGTTTACAAATTGGAGAGAGTCCAGCAGAGGGCAACGAAAATGATCAGAAGGGTGGGGCACATGACTTACGAGGAGAGGCTGAGGGAACTGGGCTTGTTTAGTCTGAAGAAGAGAAAGGTGAGGGGGGATTTGATAGCAGCCTTTAACTACCTGAAGGGGGGTTCCAAAGAGGATGGAGCTTGGCTGTTCTCAGTGGTGCCAGATGACAGAACAAGGAGCAATGGTCTCAAGTAGCAGTAGGGGAGGTCTAGGTTGGATATTCGGAAAAACTATTTCACTAGGAGGGTGGTGAAGCACTGGAATGGGTTACCTAGGGAGGTGATGGAATCTCCATCCTTAGAGGTTTTTAAGGCTCGTCTTGACAAAGCTCTGGCTGGGATGATTTAGTTGGGTTTGTCCTGCTTTGAGCAGGGGGTTGGACTAGATGTCCTGCTGAGGTCTCTTCCAACCCTAATCTTCTATGATTCTATGACGTTTTGTAACTTTCCACTGGAAGAGAAGGGGTGTGTGTGTCAAGTTTGGGAAACAAAGGATTCCCGCCTTATGTAAATCCTACTTAAGGGTGCGGAGGAAGGCAAACGGGACTCCTTCTCTCCATGGCCTGTCTGCCGAAGAAGAAAGATTGCTAAATGCACCTGAAAGGAAGGCACGAGGAAGACCAGGGGGGAGTCTCAGATAGGGGTCCAGTCTGAAAAGAAATATAACTAGAACGCTGAACCACAGAAACTATGCAACCTGCCTAAAATAACATTTAGGGTAAGAAATTACATTGTGTAACCTGTTTCTTAAGTATATTGAGCTTAGGTTGCATACTTTGGTTTATTTGCTCAGTAATCTGCTTTGTTTTGTCTGTTATCTCTTATATTCACTTAACATTCACCTTTTGTGGTTAATAAACTTATTTTTTGTTTATAATATAACCCAGTTTATGTAATTTCTAACTGGGGTAGGGGGAGAAGTTGTGCATATCTCCCTTCACATTGAGGGAGGAGGCAAATTTCATAAAACCTTTGAGTTTGTACTCCTTCAAGGGAGTGGGTACAGACAGAGTTTTGGAGCAAGCCCCTAAGGCTGAATCTTTCCAGAGTGGATCTCTGTCTCTCTGTGTAGTGGGTGTGGCCCTCCCTGTGTGCTTGGCTGGAAGAGGCTTGTGAGCCTAACCCAGCAAGGCCAGGTAAAGGGCATCCAAACTGGCAGAAGAGACAGGCTCAGTGGTGTCTCTGCACATCAGGTGACACCCCAAGGGCCCAAACCCATCCCTATTAGGACCAGAGATTTTCCAGCATGAAACACTTTATTAGCTTGTTAAACTGCTGTGAGAGAAGAGGGTGGCTCTGAGCGCTGGTGCACATTCTAAATAAAGATCTTTTATTTGTTTTGTTTTTAAAAAATAATTTTCAAGTGAAAATGTGATTAGCTGACAGCACCAGAGACTGCATTCACCACACTTCAAATGTGGCTTGTAGCATTGGCAATTGCAGCCCTTTAGCATAGAACAGGTCTGGCAAACGACATGGATTTCCTATATAGACTTCCCAACTCTGATCAAAAGGTACCAACCCAAAGGCTGAGAGGGTTCAGTTTCTGCATTCATTCACTCTTTAGCTTCTTTTCACTAAGGACCTGGTCCAGAGCCTGTTGAACTTGCACCCAATAGTTTTAAAAGAGCTGGCTGAGGAGCTCACTGGACCATTAATGTTGATTTTCAATAAGTTTTGGAGCACTGGGGAAATTTCAGAAGACTGAAAGAAAGCTAATGTGCCAATTTTTAA
Organism: Terrapene triunguis; assembly: GCF_002925995.2. Lineage (NCBI taxonomy): Eukaryota > Metazoa > Chordata > Testudines > Emydidae > Terrapene > Terrapene triunguis. Next base: position 39,036,028 of record NW_020664419.1, on the reverse strand, counting down.
AAAGGGTAAATGGGATGACCCTGGTAGTAATAGGTCTGACATTGATCTCAGGCAAAATAATGAAGCAGCTGTTGTGGGACTCAATTAATAAAGAACTAAAGGAGGATGTGACCCTAGGACCCCGGTATTCACCCCCTACACATTACTGCAATAATATTTGTACAAAATATGCCTTGGGAGGTATATGAAAGTTAATGGACTGGTTATTAATATTATTGTAAAATGCATGTGTTATATATGAAGTTATTAGTTCCCTCTCTATGATGTGACTAGAACATTTTTAAGACCAGACAGCCCAGCAAGGAAAAGATGATAAGCAGGTCTGTTCTAGACAAAATAATGTGGGTTTACATCAATTTACATATTAGGTGTAAACAAAGCCACTGAATTAAACCACCAATGGTTATCCTGAGCTCAAGAGACAAAATTAACATGGCTCCTGAACCCCAGAAAGACTCAGGAGACTGAATCTCCAGTACGAGTTAGGGCAAATCTACACTCAAAACACTGCATCGGCACCAATGCAGCTACACCGCTGTAGCACTTTAATGAAGACACTAAGCCAACAGGAGAGAGCTCTCTCATTGTCTTAGTTAATCCACCTCCCCGAGAGGTGTTAGTTGTGTCAGCAGGAAACGCTCTCCCACCAACATAGTGCTCTCTTCACAAGGTGATAGGTTGCTATGACTACGTCACTCAGGGATGTGAATTTTTCACACCCATGAGTGATGTCGTCATACTGATATAGCTATAGTGTAGGCCAGACCAAACACATCCCTGTGGGGATATAAGAGAGAGACTCGATGTGATGGGGTGGAGCGGTACCCCATCCAGTGCGGGGTAAGTGTACCCCATGAGTAAGTGCCAGATTGCCGTTGACCTCAGGACAGTAATGCCTAATGGTCAGAGCCAAATGAGTTGTCCCTCCTTTTGGGGTTGTAAGGCCTAGTGGCCAGAGTCAGTAGAGTCGCTCTGGCTCTCAGGGCTGTAAAGCCTAGCGGCCAGTTGGGGAAGTGGGCCACCACATAGGGGTGAGTGAGGGCTGGACAAGGGGGACCTGGGCCCTCCCTGCTCCATCAGGTCCCAGCCTAGGGTCCTAGCAGTGGCGGAGTGTTCCACCACTGAGTCGGCAGGACTACAACCAAAACACACCGTTTTCCTGCAGGACTATAGCTAATCCCCCTCGGGTCACTTCCCACCATGTCTTTTGGAGCTGACATCGAGGCGTTGTCAGGGTCCCTGGGCTTATTGGCGCCTGGGGTTCCTAGTGACTCTGATCCCACTCAGGCACCCGCCTGCACTTGGGCATCTGTCTGGGTCTTGGCGCCTCCGGCTTCCACGGTCATGGGTTCCAGCTGCTCCTGGGCTGGAGCCAGCAAAGAGCATCCTTCCTCCCCAGCCATCAGCCCAGACTGTGCTGGCTTCTCCCTTTTATACTAGTGCTGCACCTGGTGCATGCCCACGAGGGCTGTGGGGGTGTGGCTTGCTCAGCCCACAGAGAGGAGTTAACCTTTCTCCGTCTAGTGCAGGGTGAGTGCACCCTGTCACACTCCATCTTTACCCTTCGCCTTAAGGAGACAAAGAAATCAAACAATTGGATCTCTGTGATGGGTCCTGGCCAGGCCAGCCAGCAAAAATCTGGAGAAGTGACTGTGGGTAAGAGAAATTATTTTGAACAAAGACTGTATCTTGCTAAACTAAGTTTTAGACTTTTAGATATATGTTTTTGCTTTGATTTGCTTGTAACTGTCTCTACCTTTCTCTCTTTTACTTGGTATCACTTAGTCCATGTTCTTTTATTAATAACTTATTTTTCCTTTACTATAAACCACTTAAGTGTGGTGTTTGGAGGGAAGGTTATATTTACCCCAGTTAAGCCTTGATATACTGACTCATCAACAGAACAGTGAACTTAATATCTTCTGTGAATGCACAGTGGTAGGGTCTGTGCACTGCGGAGAAAGATCTTTGAGGAGCTTATGGGCTGATGTTCACTGATTGCTCACTAATAGGCAAGGTTGGGGATAGGGAACCCTTGAGAAGTTTGCTGGTGAGGAAGAGAGACTGCTGTGGCAGGGAGCTGACACAATCTAATTGCCAGTAAATCTCATTTTTGCTGAGGCAGGGGTATAATATGGTGGTTCACATCTGTGGCTATCCCCACCAGCATGTTACACAAGGTAATAAAATTATGGCAAATGAACATGGGTTTATGGAAAATAGATATTGTCAAACCAACTTGATATCTTTTTCTGATGAAATTACAAGTTTGGTTGATAAAGGTAATAGTGCTGACATAATGCATTTAGACTTCTGTAAGGCTTTTGACTTAGTACCGCATGATATTTCGATTAAAAAACTAGAATGATATAAAATTAACATGGCACACATTAAATGGATTAAAAACTGGCTAACTGATAGACCTCAAAATGTAACTATAAACCAGGAATCATCATCAAGTAGAGTCCCACAGGGATCAGTTATTGGCCATATGATATTTAACATTTTTATCAACTGACCAGACAGAAAACATAAAATCATCACTGACAGTTTGCAGATGACACAAACATGGGGAGAATGGTAAATAATGAAGAGGACTGTGATCTAGAGCAATCTGTATAGTTTGGTAAAATGGCTGCAAGCAAACAATATGGCTAAATGTAAATATATACATCTAGGAACAAAGATTGTAGGCCATACTTATAGGATGGGGGAACTCTATCCTGGGAAGGTCCTCTCATGGTTAAAAAATAGGAATAAAGGATCAGTTATTACAATGGAAAGAGGTAAATAGCGGGGCCCTCAAGGATCTGTATTGGGACCAATGCTGTTTAACAAATTCATAAATGATCTGGAAAAGGGATAAACAGTGAGGTGGCAAAGTTTGCAGACAATACAAAATTACTCAAGATAGTTAAATCCAGAGCTGACTGCGAAGAGTTACAAAGGGATCTCACAAAACTGGGTGACTGGGCAACAAAATAGACAATGAAATTCAATGTTGATAAATGCAAAGTAATGCACATAATCTCAACTATACAAAATCATGTGTTCTAAATTAGCTGTTACTACTCAAGAAAGATATTGGAGTCATCGTAGCTAGTTCTCTGTAAACATCTGTTCCGTGTGCAGTGGTGGTCAAAAAAGAGAAGGGCAATAAAAATGATTAGGGGTATGGAACAGCCTCTGTATAAGGAGAGATTAAAAAGCCGGAACTGTTCAGTTTAGAAAAGAGACTGAGGAGAGATATGATAGAGGTCTATAAAATCAGGAATGGTGTAGATTAAGTGAATAAGGAAGTGTTATTTATCCCTTCACATAACAAGAACCAGGGGTCACCCAATGAAATTAATAGAGAGCAGGTTTAAAGCAAACATAAGGAAGTACTTCACACAACACACACTCAACCTGTGGAACTCATTGCCATGGGATGTCATGAAGGCCAAAAGTACAATTGGCTAAAAAAAAAATTAGATAAATTCATGGAGGATAGGTCCATCAATGGCTATTAGCCAAGATGGCCAGGGATTCAACCTTATGTTCTGGGTGTTCCTAACCCTCCAACTGCCAGAAGCTGGGATAGGAAAAAGGGGATGGGTCATGCAATAATTTGCCCTGCTCTGTTAATTTCCTCTAAAGCATCTGGTACCAGTCACTTTTGGAAAACTTAATATCAGGCTAGATGAATCATTGGTCTGATCCAGTATGGCCAGTCTTATGTTCTTATGAAAAAGATTTGGGCATCATGGTGGATAATCAGCTGAATGTGAACTTCTGGCCTGGCACTGTGACCAAAAAAGAGCAAATGTGATCCTGGGATGCATAAACAGGGAAATATCAAACAATAGAGAAGTTATTTTACCTATATTTGGCACTGGTGCAACCACTGATGGAATATGGTGTCCATTTCTGCTGTCCACTACTAGTAGGCATCTTTCAGTCTTGAGGAGAGACCATGGGTATGCACTTCTACTGACAAGATCAAAAGCCTTTGTGAAATTGCTTTGTAAAGGGGCTTTTTTGTTCTCTGTATTTCTCTTGTAGTTATCTTAGCTAGAAGACCATGTCGATAGTCAGAGACCAGAGGTCAGAGGTAGTACCAGGCTGGAATCAGGAGGCAGGAATCAGGGTCAGAGCCAGAGAGCAGAGACAATACCAGGCCAGAGTCAGGAGGCAGAAGTCAGGGTCAGAGTCAGGATGGGACCAGAAGACAAAGTGAAGTCTGGAGCCACAGCAGCCAAAGTCTGTGTTTCAACTTTGTGGGCCAATCCCTGGGGTTAAATAGGGCACTTAGCCAACTAGAGGGTTGCAGAGTACTGTCACTCTGGCTCCCATAGGTGGTACTTACAGTGGCACCTACCCTCCACAGTGGTCCCTGGGGTTCTGCATGGTCTCCTAATGGCACTGTGGGAACATCAGGCTCTGTAGACTCAGGTTATAGTCCATGGACCCTTGCAGCTGATAAATTGGATAGGGTTTGGAGAAGAGACATGAGAAAGATTAAAAGATTAGAAAACCTGTTTTATAGTGAGAGACTCAAGGAGCTCAATCTACATAGTTTAACAAACAGAAGGTTAAACAGTGACTTGATTACAGTATATAAGCATCTACATGGGGAACTAGGTAATAATGGGCTCTTCAAGCTAGCAGAAAAAGATATAAACACAATCCAACAGCTGGAAGTTGAAGCTAGACAAACTCAGATTGAAATAAGGCATAAAATTTTAACAGTCAGTGTATTTAACCATTGGAACAATTTACCAAGGGTCATAGTGGGTTCTCCATCACTGACAATTTTAAAATCAAGATTGGATGTTTTTCTAAAAGATATACTGTAGGAAATATTTTGGGGAAAGTTCTAAGGCCTGTGTTAAACTGGAGGTCAGATTAGATGATCATAATGGTTCCTTCTGGCTTTGGAATCTATGAAACTTAATGGCATGCTTGCTCTCCAGGGGATCAGGCCCCCATTCTGTATATAAATGAGCCTTATATATCATTTTGAAGAGATGTTATCAGATAAATAACATGCATTTAAAATTAGAAATATCTATTAATGTATCATTATATACAGTGGATAAAGTTTAAAAGTTTGCTTTTATCTTTTCACTATTAGGTAAGATATTACTAGTTTCAATTAGTATTTCCTATGCATTTATTAAGTGTAATATTTATTCTGGTTTTCAAAAATATTCTAGAACTCACGGTATGTAACAAACATTATAGAAAACTGATTAAATAAGTATTTCTTGGTTGAGAACAGCTGCAGTGCAAATATTTGGGGTCTGATCATCCCTTCTAATGGAAAAACATGGGGAAGATCTTTGAGGTTATCCTCAGTGAAATTTCCTCCAGATTACTCCATCCATGGGAGAAGGGGATTTTCCCTCACCCCTGTGCAGAAATGACAAGGCAGTCAGCTTCCCAGAAACTGCAGATTCTCCAAGTTCATCTGAAGCTCTGAGGCTTCTGGCTCGCTCACACACTACCCTAAACAGGGAAAGGGATGTTTCTATATCATGGAAAGAGAGTATAAAATTAATTGTGGTTACATTCAAGTAGACTTCTTGAGGAATTGGTGGGGAAACAGTGCATGTAGTACATTTTCCCCTAACCATGTCATGCCTTCTCTCTACACATCAATCCCTGGCCCCACAGAAGGCCATTTACAAGATCCAGGGATAGTGCTGCAGATTCAACCATTCTTTTTCCACATGGAAAGTGGTAAATCCATGCACACAGATTATCCTTCCTGCATGAATCTCTGGGGAGTGACCGGAGTCTTGCTTAATAATTTTCCATTATTTTTCCCCCTTTTATAAAAATTATAATCCAATTCAAAATATTTTGCTGATCTTGCTGTCAGGGCTACAGTCAAAAGACAAACTAGATTTTAATAAGGTCAGAAAACTGAAGATTGTGCTGATATATGACTATAATTATCTGTATTAATCCCAGTTGCCGACTTCCATTTTTCTGGGTGGGTGCTTCACCGCACGGCCCCACCCTGTTCCTTCCCCCGAGGCCCCACCCTCTCTCCGTCTCTTCCCACCCCCGAGTGCCTCCAGCCCACTGCTGAACAGCTGATGGGTGGGTGGCTGGTGGCTGCTGAGCACCCACTATTTTTTTTCTGTGGGTGCTCCAGGAGCACCCATGGAGTCAGCGCCTATGGTATTAATTGTATATTTCAATGCTTTTCACAAAACATGATTTATGTGCTTTACTTCAAATCAGATCAGACAGTTTCAACACCCTCACCTAAAGAGGAGACACAGTCATGAGGAAGGTGGTTACAATTCATTGAGACTGAATAGGTCTAGCTGCCCAAACAAAGGAGCAGCCATTAGGAGGGCATTCTCCTGGATAGATCCTGATGAATGCTCCTGCTCACTGGGGAAAAAAACAACAACACAGACCCAGATGAAGAGCTTCTCACTGTCAGAGACAAGCAGAGGTGTGGAGAGAAGAACAGTAGGTCATACTGTGAATGGTGACCAAGATGGGTCACAGAATCTCTGGGCTTTCTAGGAGAATGTAAGTCAGGTCACTTCTGTTTCTGTAATTTAAGAGGAAAACCCATGTTGAAATGTTTGAAATGAAGAGGCACATTAGATGAAGCTTCTTAACATGTAGGCTTTTTAAAAAATATTTCCTTTTATTGTGTAACGCTTTGTGCAAATGCTAAATAAAAATACTTTTTTTAAAGAAAGCTGTTGGTCAGTCACAAGATCCTGAAGGGAAGAAATGCAGGTGCCCAGTAGGGTGATAAATTGTTGGTATCCAAGTCCTGGCCTAAGAGTAAAAGAATCACAAGACTCCAACCCAAGATAGGTCACACCTCAAGGGGTGCCAGAGAGACCAGAAAGGAGGTAGTGGTGCCGCTAGCCCTATAATCTTGTCCCAGGAAAGCTGACAATGTGGCTTTAAATAATTCCATTGTTTTTTATAATAATTTTGTGAGTTAAGGCTCAAGTATTGCCTTAATACTAAATCAATTATTAAGAGAGAGACCATATGACTTTGTGTACCAAAGAAAGCTTTTGGTGTCAAAACTCTAAATATATCAAGAATGCATTAAAGAAAATCGACAAGTAAATGCAATAATTCTTTGGCATCACAGGCTTTAATTTGCTTAATCCATGGAGACCTCTTGGCACCTCATAAGAAAATTTTGAAAAATTATTTAGAAGCAATTTATTTTATATTTTATTGTTATATTCTCTAACACCATTCACTTCCACCATTTCAATTATTGGGGATTTTTTGTCTCTTTAGTGCTCCTCCTGCTTAATTCTTATTTGAAGTCATAATCCTCTTTATCACATCATGCCAATTTCCCAGTAACCGATAGTGATGTCACAGACAGAGGATTATGACTTCAGGAGACAAATTGATTATATGGTAGTTTTTACTTACATTAAATTAGTCTTCCTGAAAGTGCTGGATTAAGAATACTGGAGACTGAAATTCACTATGCACAGAACAGTTAGAACACAAGTAATGTTCAAGTTTCTCTAGAAATGCCTCTCAGTAATATTTTTAATGGATTTCATGCTGGAATGAGAAGGCAGTAAAATATGCTTACCCGTAAAATCCTTAGCTTCTCTTCTGAGGGTACTATTTCTGAACAGTATCATCATTTCTGTGATGTGGACACCTATTTAACAGGAACTGGACTGAAACCATAAACATTTCACACAGTCAGAGTTCTCTGAAAGACATTACTTTCAATCACTTTTGACCTCAAACTTATGACTTAAAAGTGAAAGTTTCAAGATGTAATTATCCAAATATCCTGACCTACCCTGTCTTCCAACTCAGCTGGTTTTAAATATATTTGTTGTTGCATCTTTAAAGCAATGTCAAAATTTTAGTGAGTTATTTAAGGGAACCTATCCTCATCCGTGTGTGTGTGTATGTGGGGAGAAGGGGAGTATGAGTTCTGATTGCACAGTTTAATTTTGTAACAAACAACAACAACTGCAAAACAAAAATACAAGGAAAGATTACAACAAAGGGCTAACCATTTTATAGGCAAAGGCTGTCCACTGTTATAGGCTGTTAAAAAAGGAGACCTCACTATTATACGACAAGCTGCTGAACTAATGAAAACATCAATCAGATGTTTTGTTAGTGGTCATAATGTTACCTTTTGACATCGCTAGATCAGAGGCAAGCCATTTCATTTAGCATTGGGAAATGGTATCACTGACATTTAAAGCCCCTTACATATATCTTGATCAACCTGTTGGAAATTGGAGAGCAAGTCATTTTATAAGAATAATCAATAACTTATTGCTTTTTTTTATAATTAACATAGTGTTAAAGCATTGTCTTGTAAAAAGCTCACAATGATGCCGGCTTTCTAAAGGGCAAAATATTAAAGATTTTGAAAGCTTTCTCCAACACTAAAAGTCAAACTTTTTTTAAAAAAAAGCACTGTTACTTCTGCATACATGTTGCTGACAACAGAAAAATGTAGGATTAATATACTGAGCATTTAGATATGAATCATAACACTTCTAATAAAATAATGGAAGGGCTCCTTTTCCTTTAATATTATTTTAGCAAGCTTGATTTGATGCTCCTGATCCAAAGTTCTCCTAATTTAGAAATTAGATGGGTTATACACTTCATGATCCTTATATCTTAATTTATGTAGAAAACTCACTTTTTTCAAATATCTCTCAGGGGAACGTGTAGATTTTTCATGCTAGAGTACTCTTACTCAATAGGAATCCAAAACAATACAGTTTTACATGTTAAAAGTTAACCATACTATTTAAAAACATCCAAGTCCACTTAAAAGTACAGTATATACCGTTTTAGACTTTGCTATACTTCCTACTTTTTAATGATTTGCCAGATGTGGTGATTTGTCTCTCCTTCTTATAAGCCAGACTTCTAAGGCTGTGTCCAGAGATATAACAACAGTGAAAGAATTAGCTAAAAATGCACTGTTTCAGATACTGAAATGTGAAGGAGGCAAATTACTATATGATAGATTTATAGATCTTCATGTTATTACTAAGCCAAATCAAACATGAGTGAAGAAGAGAAATAACAACCTTTTTGCAAACTCAGTTTAAAAGACTGATTGTTTTAAGTATTTTAATTCTGAAATACAAAGCATTCGTTTTGCTTACAAGATACTAGTAAAATAGAATTTCAAATTTAGGAAACCATATCACTAACTTCTGTACTTTTTACTGAAAGATGCACAATTTGCCTAAATTTACAATCTCTGTTTTTAAAAAAGCCACACCCTTAAAAACTACTGTAGCGATTAGAAAAATCCATCGGGTTTTTATTTTGTAATTACTGGACAAATCTTTCCCCATTGGTAATTTTGGTTCTAATTAGATCTTCTAATAAGAACGATTAGTTGGGTGCAGATTGCTTCTCTCCCTCGGTCCCTACAGCAGGGCAGTTTTAGGAAAGGTGAGGAATTAACTTCTCGTCATCCACACGCCACCTAGTGATGAGAAAAGGGTGGATTGTTTTAAAAGGCAACAGAAAGGACAGAAGGATGAAAATGCTCTCAGCACCCGTCCCACCGATCGCCTTTCTTGAAAGCTAGAAAAGCAATTTGGATAAGGGATGCGATGGGAACTACAAAGAGGAATGAAGCTGCTATTAAAAAGTCTCGCAATTCTTCACTTCCAGTCTGTAATTTGATTTTTTCCCCTTAAGCTACTAATTTCCCCCCTTTGTTGCAAGGAACTAGCACTTCAAAGAGATCACCCTAATCGTCTCTTCTATGCCGTATCCAGAGTTTGACCTCCGCCCCAGGCAGCAGCCAACTAACTACGCCGCCAATGAGGGGGTGGACTGAGCCGCGCGGACACGAGCCACAAACACACACCCCATGTCCTCGCCTGCACCGCAACCCGGCGTGTAACGATTTGTAATTCTCTTTGTTCCTCTCTCGGATCGATGTCCTCCTCCTTCACGCCACCTCGCCGGGCTGCTTCCTTCGGTGGCATTTGCAGGAGCGGAAAGGAGAAGCAGCCGCCTGGAAAATAACAACCTGCAGCCGCAGCAGCAGCCGCTCCTCTCCCAGCTTGGCGAGGCATGGCCCACCCACTGGAGGGGCAGGAGAGAGAAACCCTGCTGTGCCCTCTGCCTCGCCAGTGCCTCTTCCCCACCCAGTCCGCGGCCATCTGCAGCCTCTCAGCAGCCCGGCGGCATGGGCAGCGGCGCGACTCCCTCCTGACAGGGGCCACCCCGCCGCAAGCTCTGCTCCTCGGGAAAGACGCGCTGCATTAACTTGCCAGGCGCGATTACGCTGCTTCCTCCCCCCACCCTGGAACTTGTTGCTGGTGGTGCTTGGCGGCGGAGGGGGAAGCCCCGGTAGCTCTGGCCCCTCGGCTCGGGGCTGGCTTTCTCAGTGGCTCCCGTCTCTCCGCCTTTCCCGACAATCTCCATGCAAGTGAGCGCTCGTACCAGACTTTGCCAGGTACGTACCGCGGGCTGCACCCGGGCCGGGGGAGGGAGAGCCGAGCCTGGGGCGGGAGGTCCCTGCCTCTAGCCGGCAAATTGCACCCGGCCAGGGTAACCAGGGAGGTTCCCTAAGCCTCGGCTCCCGCTCCAAACCTCTCCCTGACACCATCCGTACCACGAGCCCCCCTCCCCCTAATCCCACACGAGGCTCACTGACCCTTTCCCTGCCCCCCTTGCACTATGGAGACCCCCTAAGCCTCCTGCATGAGGCCTCACAACCCCCCACCCCTCCCAGACACCGCCTGGCCCTTCTTCCCCCTCCCTGACACCCCCTGCACTATGGAGTCCCCCTAACCCCCTGCCTCCCTAGCCGCAGCATGAGCTCCTCTTACCATCACCCCTCCCCTGACCCCCCTGCACTATGGAGACCCCCTAACTCTCTATCCCCACCCAACCCGCGCTTCACTCCAGGCTCCACAACCCGTGTTTCCCCTCCCAGCCCCACAGTCACTGTAACGCTCCCACACGTCTCTCCCTCCCCGACTCCAGCTTCAGCCCCCCCCTTCCCCAAACTTCTCTTCTCCCGCCCCAGCCCCCCATTCACCAGCAGGCTCCCCCCCCCCCAACAACCACTTCGCCTGGATGCTTCAGCGCCCCACTGGCTATTCCCCTGCGCCGGGAGCCCTTCTGACCGCCCCAACCCGCCCCCCGCGCACCGGCTCTGCGCTGCGCTGCGCTGCTCTCCTCCCGGCTCTGGACCCCGCCCCATCCCCGCATCAGCACCCCAGTCCCGAGTTCCCCCTCGCCAGCAGGCATCCGCCCCCTCCGTCGGGGGTTCCCCCGCGCGTCACACTCTGCTCCAGCGTGTTTTCTTGGAAGAAAACTTGCCGGGAAGTTTAAGGCTGTCGCCTTGAGCTCCTCCCCCGGCCGCGGGCTCCTCCTGCCCCTTCTCCCGAGGCCGAAATCCCGGGGGCAACCAGGCGGGGGGATCAGTCCCGACGTCGCGCTGGGGCTCTGAATAGGGAAGGGGCGGCCGCCTGCGCCTGCCCACTCCCCTTCCAGCCCGGCCACTTAGCGTTGTGCAGGGCGGGAGGGGCTGGGGAGAAATTCTGCGGTAGCCCCCGGCTGGAACTGATCCGCGGCTGCCGGCGCCTCTCCAGCGTCCATCCCGCCGCCAGCGGCAGTTGCCTGTCTCTTCTGGCAGGAACAGGTGGGAGGAGAGTCCGGTGGGCGCACATCGCTAGGGCAGAAAGATCTTCCCCTAGCTCCAGGTGGCTGGCCTTAGCTGGCTGCTCGGTGCACATCCTTCGTAGGCTGTGTCTGTATGCAACAGACGGACCTTTCTTCACAGGAACCAGCTGGTAGGGTGGGTGAGGTTTTTTTGAACACCAGTACATGATGACTTTCCCAGTAGTCTGATTTATTATCTTAAGCCACAGGGAAGGGAAAGGGAGGAGACAAGACAAGTCTTTAAATGATACCAGTACTAAAAAATAAATAAATAATGTTCAGTACATTGATATTGTGTGAGCATTTTTATTTATTCATTTTTTAAATTTATATTTTAGTGGCCAAGCCTAGATTGGCTCTAAAGTGATCCCTCAGCAGCAGCTGCTGTAGCAGGTTGGACCATGGCAGCAGGAGTAGCAGCTTGGTTGCCATTTGCGCGGGCAGCAGCCATAGGATGGATGCCAGTGGCCACAAATCCCATGCCAGCTGCTCCCCGGCAGGAGAGAAAGCGAAGCCAGGACTCTCTGATTGTGCTGAACGTGAGTGGTACCCAGTTCCAGACATGGCAGGACACCCTGGAGCGCTACCCTGATACACTGCTGGGCAGCTCGGAGCGGGACTTTTTTTACCATCCAGAGACACAGCAGTATTTTTTTGACCGGGATCCTGACATCTTCCGTCACATCCTCAACTTCTATCGTACAGGGAAGCTGCACTACCCTCGACAAGAATGTATATCAGCTTATGACGAGGAGCTGGCCTTCTTTGGCATCATCCCTGAGATTATAGGCGACTGCTGCTATGAGGAGTACAAGGATCGCCGGCGTGAGAATGCTGAGCGCCTGCAGGATGATGCAGATCAGGATCATGCGGCTGAGTGTTCCCTGCCTTCCATGACAACTCGGGAGAGAATGTGGCGGGCCTTCGAAAATCCGCACACAAGTACACTGGCCCTGGTCTTCTACTATGTCACTGGCTTCTTCATTGCTATCTCTGTCATTGCCAATGTGGTGGAGACAGTGCCCTGTGGGGTAAACCCTGGTCGCATCAAGGACCTACCCTGTGGGGAGCGCTATGCTGTGGCTTTCTTCTGCCTGGATACTGCCTGTGTCATGATCTTCACTGTTGAGTATCTGCTGCGTCTGGTGGCAGCCCCCAACCGCTACAAGTTTGTGCGCAGTGTCATGAGTGTTATTGATGTAGTGGCCATCATGCCCTATTACATTGGTCTGGTGATGACAGATAATGAGGATGTCAGCGGGGCCTTTGTGACATTGCGTGTCTTCCGTGTCTTCCGGATTTTTAAGTTTTCCCGCCACTCACAGGGGCTGCGCATCCTGGGTTACACGCTAAAAAGCTGTGCCTCGGAGTTGGGCTTTCTCCTCTTCTCACTGACCATGGCCATCATCATCTTTGCCACGGTCATGTTCTATGCAGAGAAAGGTTCGTCGTCCACCAAGTTCACTAGTATCCCTGCGGCCTTCTGGTACACCATCGTCACTATGACAACGCTGGGGTAAGTGCAGATTTGCTTTGGCCATGGCCAACATTTTAACAACTTTATTGTCTCAAAAGAGCAATGATTGATTTCAAAAACTTCATTAGAAAAAGTGGGAATATCAGTATTTGTTACAAAAACTTTACAAACACAAGTTGGTGCTTTATACATTCTATTTTAAACCTATGTGAATAGGTAGGTGTAAAAGTGTTGCCAGAGGATAAACATGTGAATAATTTATTACAAAATCAAATTTTTTGTTTTCAAAATTATATGTAGTTTCTTTACTCTTTGCTTTTGCAGTTGGGACAGTGAGAGTATTTTTTGTAGTCTCCATGAGGTGTCAGTGGGTCTTTAATGATGTAACATAAGTCCTAGAAAAATCCTTTACAATTTGCTAATGTAGTGGCAATTAACAAAAGAGCCCAGATATAAAGTTTTAATCTTACCATATAGAAAACAGTGTAGCTCTGCCATTTTGTTTGAACCAAAATGATGTATAGAAATGGACTTGGATACTGTGAAGTCAGTTGAATTCACAAAAGCATAAGTAAAACTTTAAACTTCACAAAGGCCAAACCTTGATCCCATTAAGTCACGGGCAAAATTCCCTTTGATTTCAGTGGGACTAGGAATTGGCCAAAAGTGAATGCCTTGTGTCAGCCTACATACACTTATGAAAGTGCCTGTGAAGCTGACTGAGAAAGTATAACTAACATATGTGACTAATTTAATTCCAGTATATATGTTAAAAGTTGTTCTAGTTATAAATTAAACTTCCCAATAATTTGGAATTAAAATATATCACAGTTGACATTTAAGATCCAATGAGTTTTAGTGGTTAGTTAGGAGACTTCATTGTTTAAAGATGATATTGATGTCATTGTAGCTGTTTATTCTATAGAGAAGGTTGTGGAAATGCATTTCTCTGTGATGCTAACAGAGATTTAGAAAGGTTGGTTAATTTGAGGAGGCAATTTGTCATTCTAGTCTTAGTTCTGTGATATATAGCATGTTGTAATAGCTATTATATTGAATCTGAATAGGAGTTTATTCACTGTAAATTTCTAGTTCTTTTATGACTGCGCCTATTAAGAGACAAAACTTTTCTCTGTCACTAAGACTATCGTTTCATTAATCAAACATTTCATCACATCTTGTTTAAATTGTCTGGGTTTATGGAACATGCATCTTTTTTTTTTTTTTACTTTACCAAAATGAAAGTAAACCTGTATAATGAATTAGTTTATTTATTACCTATTATCATAATCTAGATTGGAAAACCATGTAAAAAACTTTAAAGATAAAAGGGCTGTATTCTACCATCAGTTTTTATACAGAGCTTTTATCTTTAGCACAATATAACAAATGAAGATAAACACTGTACACTGGAAATATTTCATATGTCTTCTGGTATTGGTGTGTAATGCCAGAAATGTGTTACAAGCTGTCATTGGTAACAAATTAAGGATTTGTTGTTATATTCGGTAAAATGATCTTATTACTATAGTTTTTTAATACTATTACATTATTAATTATTATCTAAGCTGTGATAATTTCAGCAAAATCAGTCATGATCAATTAACATCACTGAGAACATTTACCACTGGAGATGAAATAACAAATGCAGGACCTGATCTGTATTTGATAACAACTGATATCTGTTCGATAATTAAGGTAGTCAGTATTGGTTGGCAGTACTTGTTCAGGGTACTGAACAGTACATTGTTGTTAATACTTTATATCCACCTTGTAATTGTCTATGTTTCTGATATAGGAGCCTGTTTGGCACTGGTAGGAAAAAATAAATAAAAAGTGTATTATGTTATGATTACAGATTACAAAAGTATTTTAGACTGGGTAATGCTTTCAAAAGCAGCTAAGTGAGTTAGGAACCTAAATCTCATTGGAAATCAGTGGGACTTTGGAGTCTAAACAATTTTTGAAAATGGGGTTTAGGTTCCTAAGTCACTTAGGCTGGAATTTTTTACGGGGATATAGGTGCCTGAGGATGCAGGATAGTAGGATTTTTCAAAAGGATGTAGGTACTTAACTCCCATTGGTTTCAAGAGGCCACTTAATAGGTGTTCTGTGACAAAATCTGTAAAGAGGCATTCTGGTGAGGGGCCTACAAATTAGGGGGCATAATTCTCATGTGTAAACTCCATGACCCATCAACAAGACCTGTGCATGCTATTTGTGCTACTGCCATGCAGAAGATGCATAGAACCACTGCTGGACAGAATTCATGTTCCAAATACATGTACATACAGGGGCTAGATTCACTTTAGGCACCTAAATCCCAGAATCAGTCCCCATGGGGATTTACATAACCCCCATTCAGCCACTGCTGAATCCCATAGGCACCTAAACTTGCCTAAGTTTGTGCAGTAAAAGTTCCTTAGGCACCTATATTTCTGCCTCTGAGCATACATACTGCAGTGACATACCAGGTGTCTGCATGTTCAAGCCGCAGTGCAATGTACAATGAGGGGGAAGTTAAGCATTCCTCTGTCTAACTTGCCTGTGGGGCCCAATCTGGCAAGCATGCTCAGGCCTTACCTACTAGATCAGGCCCCAGTAGGCAAGCTTACACAAAATGGTGGGGGGTAGAGTAAAAAGGAGAAGTAGGAGGATCACCTCCCTCATAACTTTTAGCCCAGTGGTAGGGTACCCACCTAGGAGACCTCTGGTTTAAGTCTCCCCTCCACATGAGGGGGGCAAAGAGTTTTGAACAGGGATCTGCTACCTCTCGGATGAGTGCCCTAGCCAGTGGGCTATGGGATAATCTGATGTGGGGTCTCCAAGGGTCTGTCTACACTGCAATTAGACATCCACAGCTGACCCATGTCAGCTGACTCTGGCTTAGTGGGCTCAGGCTGAGGGGCTGTTTAATTGCAATGTAGACTTCTGGGCTTGGGCTGGAGCCTGGGCTCTAGGACCCTGCAATTAAACAGTCCCCCAGCCCGAGTCAGCTGGCACAGACCAGCCGCAAGTGTTCAATTGCAATGTAGATACACCCTTAGTCTCTCCTATTGAAACTGTTCCACTGTGGATCAATCATTTAAAAAGTCATTGGAGCAGGGGACTGGATCCTGGCTGGGTCTCCCACGTGAGTGTTCTACAGAGCCACTTTCATGTTTGCTTTTTCTCTCTCTATGGTCTAATGACTTTTTCATTATTTATTTCCTCCCCTCTTCCCCCACCCACCAACTTCTTGCAAAAATGGTATAGGTACCTAACTCCAAGAGAGGGTTGGCAGCTGAGAATCCCAAGCAGAGGGAGGTGCCTCCCTGCAGCCTGGACTTAGGTGCCTATCTCTGAGAGAGGGGTAGGGCGGGGTAGCCAACCTGAGCCTGAGAAGGAGCCAGAATTTACCAATGTACATTGCCAAAGAGCCACAGTAATATGTCAGCAGCCCCCCATCAACTCCCCCCTGCCACTCCCAGAGCCTCCCACTCACTGGCAGCCCCGCCAATCAGTGCCTCCTCCTCCCTCCCTGCACCTCCTGATCACCAGTTTCGTGGCATGCAGGAGGCTCGGGGGGGGGGGGAGGAGCGAGGGCATGTCAGGCTCAGGGGAGGGGGTGGGAAGGGGTGGAGTGGGGGCAGGGCCTGTGGCAGAGCTAGGGGTTAAGCAGTGAGCACCCCCCGGCACATTGGAAAGTTGGCACCTGTAGCTCCAGTCCCGGAGTCGGTGCCTATACAAGGAGCCACATATTCATTTCTGAAGAGCTGCATGTGGCTCTGGAGCCACAGGTTGGCCACCCGTGGGGTAGGGCTTAGCATGCGCCCCTCAGCACCTCCTGCTGGCTAG
This sequence comes from Terrapene triunguis, assembly GCF_002925995.2. Lineage (NCBI taxonomy): Eukaryota > Metazoa > Chordata > Testudines > Emydidae > Terrapene > Terrapene triunguis. The sequence continues at coordinate 39,019,041 of NW_020664419.1, read as the reverse complement.
TTTAGGTAGGAGCCGCCTAGCATGATGGCTTATGTGAATTCCATTCTGAGGTGCCTGTCTCTCCCTATTCATTGTATAGGGAGTGGAGGTGCTGAACTCGAGCTTTGCAAATTCCAGTGATAAAGGTTAGGCATGGTGATACTCAACATCCCCACACCTATGTTCCTTTGTGAATCTAGCCCTTACGTGCCATTTGGGAGATAGCTGCACAGTCATCCTGAATTTGGCTATTAACATTTATGATAACACATAATTCTGGAGAAGTTTTAAGCAGCATGTTAACTGAAGAATGTTGTACTTTTAATAATATCTTGTTAGCCACGTAAAGATTGTTATTAAATGTTAAATAGTGATGTATAACTTGAGTAGCATAAAAGGCTCAGAACTCTTCTCAGCTTGATAGAGTAAGTGCAGGAAAAGAGGGGAAAGTTACAAGGGAAAAAAAGTAAAGATCAATGAAAGCTGATTGTTATTATTTCTAGTAACTTGGATTAGGGATCAGATCCTGCCATCCTTACTTGGGCTACACCCCCATTAATTTAAATTAAAGTTTTGTTTGAATAAGGACTGCAGAAACTGGTCTTACATGAACCAAGTTCTTCACCTAGGAACAAAACTAGCTGAACTCACTTATATTTTAGAGGATCACTGTGTCCAACAAGTTATCTGAAATGTTATAAAATTTTAGGAAAGCTAATGCTAAATAATAGACTAACTTTATTTGAGTTCTGAAGACTGGGTATTGTTCTTACAATTTGTGAGATAGCAAGGGTATTGAGTGTCAACAGTAGCAATTTGGGTAGTTATCTTGGAAGCATAGCTATATTTCTCAGTTCTGCATAATTGGTAAGCAATTAAACCATCTTTTAAAAACACAGATAACATTTTTCGCTGTAGAATGCCAGCGACTTCAACTATTGCTACAGTTTTTAGACTCCAAGTACATCACAACTATTAACTATCCTCAACTCCAAATATCACAGTGGAAAGGGTTGTACGTGAGGTGTAGTTATACCAAAAAAAAGAAAGAAAGAAAAAGAAAGGAGAAATGTAGTTCTAGGAGTAGAACATGCACTCATGTAGAAGCTGAGAAATGTGCATTCAAATTTCAAGTCAGTATTTTAGTGATTTTTAACTATACTACTACTCTGGCTCTATAAACCATGAAGGTCCTTGGCTGTTCTCACAATTTACACCCCCCCCACACACACTTCTGTTAGGGGTTTGCTTGTTTCATCTGCATCAGTTTTAATTATAGAAAAAGGTTACAAGTGAGACAGAGGTGAGTAACAAGCACAGGAAAAGCAGAGGGAGGTTGTAGAGATGGGGGGAGGAGGGTTCAAGCCTCCAATAAGGACCAGAGAAGCTTGGGGCCAGCAGCACAAATGAGGCACAGAGGACAAGCAGCTGCAGGGTAGGAATGGAGGCAGAGCAGGAGCTGAGGTCTATTGAAACTGTGTCTGACAGACTTACGCAGGTGCTTATCAGACACCCACAACTACAATGACTGAATTCTGTTACTTTCTGCTGTAATCCCCTAATTTACTGGTTTTCTTCCTGACACTGCTATAGCCAACAAATGAGCTGGGGAAGCCTGGGCCAAGTGGTGGAGTGGGAGTGTGTGTTTGTAGATCATACAGCAGTATTTGTACAAACTTATATATGCTGTTATATATTGTGCTTTAAATAAAGAATGTATTGATCTTTTGTGACTAGTTCAAAAACAATGACACAGGCATATTAAATAGTACCTCCATATTTATGGGCATGACATTATATAGTTTTGTCAGATCATATAACACATCGATAGGTGAATTATAGACTTTGTGGAGGGCTATTTAAAAATAAGAAAATTGATTTTTTGCTTTCATAATGTAAACTAGATGTATTTACAAAAGAAAGTAACAAACAGTTCCATTAATTATTATTATTTATTTATTTATTCATGTGCTGAGCATCTTACAACAGATTCCCTGCTCTGAAGAGTTTACAGTCTACTAGATGATATGATTATGTAACATGAGAAAGCTACAAATAATAGATCAGGGAATAGGATGATGGATCTAATGCTATCCTGCACCTGCTACTTCCATCCTCTACCTTCATCATTTACCTCCCATTCCTTTCAGATCCTTGAAGTACACTTCCTTTAGTTCTTCTCTTCTCCTCACAACACTGTTGTCTATAGTCCTCCAAGCTCTGATTTTGACTATTGGCTTTCTGTGTTCCTCTATTCCAGCTCCCTTACCCACAACCTGGGCAAATTTAACTTCCACATGAAAGACCCCTCTGACTTTTGCTTTCATTTGTGTCCTCTCCCTAGCTTCCTCATTCAGCTGCCAGAACTGGATCAAATCATCCATTCATCACCATTGTCATTCTCCTGACCTAATCTTTACTCATAATGGTTCACTCTCTGACCTTTTCTTGACGAATTGCCTCTTTACAATCCTCACATAATCTCCTTCAGCAATGCACAATTCATACCTGATCTACACACTATCTTGTGTTCGTGTGACCTCCAAGCCATCAGTGTCTCCTGTGTCTCTGATCTTTGTCTGCTCCGAAACACCCAAATATAAAAAATAAAGAACCAATAATTAAGTAAAAATACAAAAAGAGAACACAATCCTGCAAACCCCTATATCATGAGTAGTTTCATTAAAACCTATGGGACTACTCATGGGAGTGAGGGCTATTCATGTGAGAAAAGATTTGCAGAATTGAATCCTTATTTCTGTATTTTTACTTAACTGGTTGGTCCTTTTAGTATTTGTATACTTGATATTTTTTCAAGTCTGTTTTAAATTGAATTTTTCTATTTTTGAGTACAATCTTGTGATAGTGTTAGACTCTGCAAATACATTAGATATTTTGATCTATTTTTTCTTCACAGTGGGGTCTGAATAGCTAGAATACTATAAAATGGGAGGGACAAAGTGTAATATAACCACCTTCAAAGTATGTTACTCGATATTCAAAATGGGCTCCAGATAAAATATGAAGTATTTGAAAATAAGGGTCAGTTTGGTGGCAATGAAAACAATTTTTGTTTATTCACTAATAAAAAGATGCTTAAAATTGCATTGTGCTATTGGGTGGCTAGTTAGGAAACAGGAGTCATTATATCTGCTTTAGTTCTCTTCAAATAGGTCAACTTGCATGACTAAAAGATCAAGCAGATTTCTTAGAGGGAAGGAAGATTGTTTACTTCATGCAATTTCCCTTGAGCATGAATTTCCTTACCACAGATACAAGCATGGATGTGGTGTCAGGAAGATGAGTTTTCTGTTGAGAATCTCATTTATTTACTTCTTTTGGTGGAAACAGATGGAATTTGATTTCTTGTAGTTACTGTGAGTCAAGAATAACAACACTTGGGTTGGTGCTGAGGAGGTGGCAATAACAAAATATATGCCAGTACCCTGTAAGTGTATAAACTGACATGCAGAATAATCACCACTGACATCTGATTTATTGATTATAGCCCATCATATGAACGGTCCTGGGCTAATAATGCGAATCTGAAATATATGAATGGTTTGACTTAAGTGATAAAAATCCAGGAAGTTTAAATTGAATGGTGACACAACAGTTAACTCAAACCATTGTGCACTTCTGCACCCCTGCCCAACAAGACATATTTACAGTGGAAATGCTGGGAAAAAAATCTATAAATATAGTAGTAGAGATAGCGTTGTTACATATGAAGGTACTTGGGAAATGAAATTGTAGTACTGAATACAGAAACTTGTAAAAGAGCTGAATATTCATCTGAAATCTTGTTGTTGTTGTTATACAAAACATTTCATAAACACAAGAAAAGACCCTTAATTTACTTTATTTATTTTGCAGAATAAACATTTGAAACAATGTAAGTCTATGGGCCTGTTTCTCATCTTATTGAAATTTTACCCCAGTATAATCTCGTTACTCCTCGTTTACACCAACAAAAGTGAGAGGAGAATTGGATTCTA
>NW_020664419.1:38916722-39010064 GCF_002925995.2 Terrapene triunguis | reverse complement strand
GGCCGGCACCCCAGAGCCCGAGCTGACCCAGGCTGGAGACGCCGGGGGGGCCAGACTGGGCCGCGCCTCCTCCCCCCACACCCCTCTTACCTGCTTCAGGCTTCCCGCGGGAAGCAGGGGAGGGGGCGGAGTTGGGGCGGGGACTTTGGGGAAGGGGCGGAGTTGGGGCAGGGGCGTGGGTGGGGCTGGGGGCAGGGCCGGGGCCCCGTGGAGTGTCCTCCTTTTGGAGGCTCAAAATATGGTAACCCTAGCATAAGCACTTACACAATTGTTGGCTTTTTGTTACTTTTTAGTTTTGAAAAATATTGTGGGCTAATCCATGTGGAAGAATCTTTCAAGTTATCATTTGTGAACCTAGTCTTCCAGGAATTCTTTGTGAGGGGATGAGTCTCAACCCATCCTAACTGTGCCAGCCTGTAACATTAGCTAGTAATTACCCCTGCTAATTTCTTCTGAATCTCTATCGTTAGCTTCTTTCAATAAGTCATACCAAAAGGGTTTTCTATACAACACCGTGGGATGTAGAAATGGAACTTAATTTATTTTCAGTTTTATTTTTATCAATCTGTTTTTTTCCCTAAAAGGGGGAAACATATTTTCATGTTTGAAACTTTACTTTCCATTTCTGTAACCTGCATCTATATCACTTGTAGCCGGTTATCAATTTCTTGAACTTCCTTATCAGTTGTGGGCAGCAACTACTGCACTGTGCTGGGCTATTTAGGAATAAAGTGGATGGATGGATTACATGGTGGATTACAGTGGCAACATGCTGGTTTCTAAACTCTCCTGCTTCCCACAGTGGGTAGAGGGATTGAAGATGTGTTCCCCTGATCAAACTGAGAAGAAAAGTTTGTTTTATGAAGTCTCGTCTTTCGTTGAAGTTAAAAATAAGAGGTTTAAAAATGAGTCTCTTTGTATTGAAGGTACATCAAAATTAAGAAATCCCTATGTTTTTTAGGAGAAGCTTCCTTGTTAATTTAAATTATTCTGGATTGAATTAGGGGATTTTAGTTTTATAAGCGTTTTAGAGTGTGTTTGACTATATTGATTACTCATTTAAATCAATAAATCAAATCAAGTTGAGACAAAGGGCTTGTCTACATTACCTGCTGGATCGACAGGCAGCGATCAATCCAGCAGGGGTTGATTTCTTGTCTCTAGTTTAGACGCAATAAATAGACCACCGAGTGCTCTCATGTCGACTCTGGTACTCCACCAGGGCGAGAGGCGCAGGTGTTGATGGGAGAACGTCAGCCGTCGATTTACCACAGTGAAGACATTGCAGTAAGTAGATCTAAGTATGTCGACTTCAGCTACGTTATTCACATAGTTGCGTAACTTAGATCGATCCCCCTCCCCGCAGTGTAGACCAGGCCAAAGATAATAAGACGTAAGGACAGAGTGGAATAGGCAAGCAGAAGCTACATATACCAGATGGTAGATAGACAAGTTAGGGATGTTTAAATAATTCATATAATAAAAACAACCAAGTCGCATTATAATATTTATTAGATATATTGTAATGAACTAAGTTAATTTTTGTGTTTTAAAACAACTGCAATGGAGAATTTAGTTAACCTATAATCAATAGCATTGTTCTTTTTTACCTCTGAGCATAAAACCTCACAAAAATACAAATATTATACAGACAGAAAGTTAAGAATAAACATATTTAAAAATTGCCTTAGTGGTTAGAAGAACTAGATTTTCATTACCTGACACGTGAAAATGAAGTAAAGGCAGAAAAGGCCCTTGATTTGAGTTGCTAGGGGAAGCAGTAAAAAGGCCAGTAAGATGTTGGCTTATTTCAAAAGAGACATAACTCTAGGGATGGTGCTATCAATAAAGCATTGCCTACACTAATTTTGGAGTACAATACCCCAGTTTTGGCTATTACATTTGAAAAAAAGTATAGTTAATTAGCAGAAGAGTACAGCATAATATGGAGTACTGTATAGGGCACATAAATAAGTGAATTTGAAGGGCTTTTATTTGAAGAGAGAGGAGGCAACTGGATTACCTCCTTGTGATTAGAAGTGGTTTCCTGCTCAATGGCTACATTGAAAAGGTCCTCTACTTCCAGGGTAAACCCAAGTCCAGACACAACAAAACGGCTTCCAAATAAGTCCTTTGCCCTCCCCATGCCATAGCCCTTCCCCTTGGTTGGAAAGATACAACCCCACAGTCTTTAGGTAGTATCTTAGGGCCATAGGGGAGCCCATGCCTGCCCTCTGCCTAGGACTTCTGCCTTGGGACCATAAAAAGTGAAGTAGCTGTCCACTCCAAATTTAACCATTCTTGATTCATTTTTGCATCAGGTCCACTTCCTATGTTTGCCTGCTGTTTAGGCCTTTCCCTGTGAATGCAAACAAAATACCCAGTTAAAATCAGTTTTCAGGTTTATTGTTTTTCAAATAAAACCAAAAACCTTTTGAAGAAAATTATAAAGAAAATGTATCAAAAGTTTTTTGTTTTTTTGGGCGGGAAAGGGAGGTTCAAAATCCCAAGCAGCTCTGTTTCTGACTCAGCAAATGGATAGCCTAAAACAGGGATCTCAACCTCAAATCACCACGAGGGCCACGTGGGGACTAGTACATTGACCCAAGGGCTGCACCACTGACACCTTTTCATATAAAGGTACAAAAGCCCCCCCGCGCTGCCCCCGGACTCGCCCCCACTCCACCCCTTCAATTAGGCCCCGCTTCTGCCCCACCTCTTCCCACCCCTTCCCTGCCCCCATTTCAACCCCTTCCCCAAAGTCCCCACCCCAACTCCGCACCCTCCCTGTCCCTATTCCAACCCCTTCCCCAAATCCCTGCCCTGCCCTGCCCCGCCTCTTCTCCGCCTCTTCCCCTGAGCATGTGGCTCCCCACTCCTCCCCCCCTCCCTTGTGGAAAGTGCTAAGCACCACCAAACAGCTGTTTGGCGGCGGGAAGCGCCGGGAGGTAGGCAGAGGAGCAGGGACGCGGTGCGCTGGGGGGGAGGAGGGGCGGCCGGGGAGGGGAGCTTGGTGGCTGCAGGAAATAACTCTGGGGGGGGGGTGCTGGGAGCTTGGTGGGCCGCAGCGGCCCGTGGGCCGCGTGTTTGAGACCCCTGGCCTAACACAACAGCTCTAAAAGGGATGTGAACGGTTCCCATTTCATCTTAATGGGAAGCCTGCTGATGGAGATTTAAATGTCAACATTGTAGCTAGTTAACTACTGACCATTTGAGAAGAATCACCAAACTAATGTGCTTATCTGACAATCTAAACTTACCTCCCACACCATTAGTGCCCCTAGTTCTGAATCTCCTTTAACCGTGTTGTCAAAATCTCCAGCTTCTACCATGCAGTTGTGCATTGTCAATACAAAATTGTGCAACAGACTGGAAATTTAGAGACAGAGTAAAATAAATTTAATTTAATACTAAATTAGATTACACCAAACACTGTACTGATTTTAATTCAGTAGAAACTTATAATTTTAACTTTACATAAATTGCTGCAAAAATTCCAGTCTGCAGCACTGGAGAACTGCAGAATCCTGAGTCCCTTGCCAAAGAATTGAAGATAAGTTTACTGCAGAGTACATGAAGCTTTACTCATTTGTCTTCTGACTTTGCCTGCTTCTCTACAAAGTATGTGAGCCTCCCCAGTAGGTGAACTTCTGTAATTTGGTCTGAATCTTGTTATTGATGGTGGCCTGTTTATTAATACTTGAAAAAATTGAAACTTCCTCTCCATGTTTTGCTTCTCTGGAAAATCAAAACTTTGCCAGCTGGCATATTTTTACCATATTTCTATTATTGATAGGTCCCCTGAAATTACATGTTTCTCTCAAAGAGCCTGTCTTTCCTTTTGTCAGACTTCACCAGTTGAATTTTGTGTATTAATTGGAATTTTATTTTTCCCATTTCTGAATTAAAAGAATTGGAAGAATACTTCCTTAAGCTTTTGTTAGTTTACCCTATTCTCTCTAGTGGGTTTTTATTTTATTTTTTTTGGCTATTTGTTAAAAGAGTGTGTCCTGGATAAGTTTCTCTCAATGACAGAGTTGTCATAAATTTTCAGAGCGAGTTCCAAATATAAGGTACTAAACTGCAGCTTTACCTTTGGTTAGAGGCTGGGAGAGAAAAATGTGAAATATCTGCTTCTCTGGTGAGTGTGGACAATGTGTACTTCGTGACTTCTGGGAAAACACAGTAGAACCTCAGAATTACGAACACCAGAGTTACGAACTGACCAGTCAACCACACACCTCATTTGGAACCAAAAGTACACAATCAGGCAGCAGCAAAGACACACACACAAAAAAGCAAATACAGTACTGTGTTAAACATAAACTACTAAAAAATAAAGGGAAAGCAGTATTTTTCTTCTTCATCATAAAGTTTCAAAGCTGTATTAAATCAGTGTTCAGTTGTAAACTTTTGAAAGAACAACCATAGTGTTTTGTTCAGAGTTACGAACACATCAGAGTTAAAAACAACCTCCATTCCCTAGTTTTTCATAACTCTAAAGTTCTGCTGTTCTGGGAACCTGCATTAATGTTGACCCTATTCGAAAAGAGATAGTAGGGATATCAGCATGTAGTACTCCTGCTTCTCTTTCAGTTCTTAGGTCCTTGAATCTTGACAAACCTTTACATGAATAGAAGGATTGTTCAGACACTTTCTGAATTTGGAGGGATTTTTTTTAGCACTTTTCTGATATCTACAGAGACGGGGCGGGGGGGTGGGGAAAGGAAGTGGAACCATGTAGTGTCGCTGGAGAAAAAATATTTTAGCTAACCACTTTGTTAGAAATAAAGAAACAGAGAGAGAAAAACAGTGCTGTAAATCTGAACTGCTTGTTTTACAAGCAAGCAACCTGCTAGTGACAGATTGATGATCTGATGTGGAAGAGAAATACATCTTTTTCTCATATTTTGTTTACTATGGTGTTCAAAACTGATAGTTTATTTACTAATTCTGTTTACATAATTTGATCAAAGCTATAAAATATAAAAAAAGTGCCAAGAGCTTTTAAAATTAAAAAAAAAAAAGTTCTGCTTTCTATATCTCCTGCCAGCCTAGGAGCTACATTTTCAATTCAGCAACTAGGATTTTGTTCAAGCAACTCTTGATATCACCTATGAATATTTCTCATCAAAAACTGTCAAAAGCTTTATCCATTGACATGCACGTTAATAGTAGATCTGGTAAGGAATTTTTAGACAAAATGTTTTTTCATTGGAAAATGCCAGTTCATTGAAACCATAATTGTTCAGGAGAAAGGGCCAGTTTCAACGAACTTCTTATTTTGAAAAGTTTAAAAAGAGTTGAAATTGTCCTGTTTCAACATTTTCAAAATGAAAATGTTCATTTTTATGGTTGAAATGACTTTGTTTAGAAATTTAATTTATAGTCATAAAATGTAATAAATAAAAAGAAAATAAAAAATGTTTGAAATCAAAACAAAACATTTTAATTGAGCCAATTCAAACTTTTTGGGGGGGATTTTTGGTTTGTGAAAATTTTTGAAATTTTGACTTTTGTTACAGTTTGGGACAAGAACACATTTTGAAATGTTGACAATTCTCACAGGATGGGAAAACCACTTCCTGACTAGCTCTAGTCAATAGAGTCTCACTGACACCAGTGGGGTTTGGCTTAAATTCAGATTGAGGAAACAAATCATAGGATCATAGAATATCAGGGTTGGAAGGGACCTCAGGAGGTCATCTAGTCCAACCCCCTGCTCAAAGCAGGACCAATTCCCAACTAAATCATCCCAGCCAGGGCTTTGTCAAGCCGGGCCTTAAAAACCTCCAAGAAAGGAGATTCCAGCACCTCCCTAGGTAACGCATTCCAGTGCTTCTCCACCCTCCTAGTGAAATAGTGTTTCCTAATATCCAACCTAGACATCCCCCACTGCAACTTGAGACCATTACTCCTTGTTCTGTCATCTACCACCACTGAGAACAGCCGAGCTCCATCCTCTTTGGAACCCCCCTTCAGGTAGTTGAAAGCAGCTATCAAATCCCCCCTCATTCTTCTCTTCTGCAGACTAAACAATCCCAGTTCCCTCAGCCTCTCCTCATAAGTCATGTGCTCCAGACCCCTAATCATTTTTGTTGCCCTCCGCTGGACTCTTTCCAATTTTTCCACATCCTCCTTGTAGTGTGGGGCCCAAAACTGGACACAATACTCCAGATGAGGCCTCACCAATGTCGAATAAAGGGGAACGATCACGTCCCTCGATCTGCTGGCAATGCCCCTACTTATACAGCCCAAAATGCCATTAGTCTTCTTGGCAACAAGAGCACACTGTTGACTCATATCCAGCTTCTCGTCCACTGTGACCCCTAGGTCCTTTTCTGCAGTACTGCTATCTAGCCATTCGGTCCCTAGTCTGTAGCAGTGCATAGGATTCTTCTGTCCTAAGTGCAGGACTCTGCACTTGTCCTTGTTGAACCTCATCAGGATTTTTTTGGCCCAATCCTCTAATTTGTCTAGGTCCCTCTGTATCCGATCCCTACCCTCCAATGTATCTACCACGCCACCCAGTTTAGTGTCATCTGGACTGCAAACTTGCTGAGAGTGCAGTCCACACCATCCTCCAGATCATTAATGAAGATATTAAACAAAACCGGCCCCAGGACCAACCCTTGGGGCACTCCGCTTGAAACCAGCTGCCAACTAGACATGGAGCCATTGATCACTACCCATTGAGCCCGACGATCTAGCCAGCTTTCTATCCACCTTACAGTCCATTCATCCAGCCCATACTTCTTTAACTTGGCGGCAAGAATACTGTGGGAGACTGTATCAAAAGCTTTGCTAAAGTCAAGGAATAACACATCTACTGCTTTCCCCTCATCCACAGAGCCAGTTATCTCATCATAGAAGGCAATTAGGTTAGTCAGGCATGACTTGCCCTTGGTGAATCCATGCTGACTGTTCCTGATCACTTTCCTCTCCTCTAAGTGTTTCATAATTGATTCCTTGAGGACCTGCTCCATGATTTTTCCAGGGACTGAGGTGAGGCTGACTGGCCTGTAGTTCCCCGGATCCTCCTTCTTCCCTTTTTTAAAGATGGGCACTACATTAGCCTTTTTCCAGTCATCCGGGACCTCCCCCGATCGCCATGAGTTTTCAAAGATAATGGCCAATGGCTCTGCAATCACATCCGCCAACTCCTTTAGCACCCTCGGATGCAGCGCATCCGGCCCCATGGACTTGTGCTCATCCAGTTTTTCTAAATAGTCCCGAACCACTTCTTTCTCCACAGAGGGCTGGTCACCTTCTCCCCATACTGTGCTGCCCAGTGCAGCAGTCTGGGAGCTGACCTTGTTCGTGAAGACAGAGGCAAAAATATCATTGAGTACATTAGCTTTTTCCACATCCTCGGTCACTAGGTTGCGTCCCTCATTCAGTAAGGGGCCCACACTTTCCTTGACTTTCTTCTTGTTGCTAACATACCTGAAGAAACCCTTCTTGTTACTCTTAACATCTCTTGCTAGCTGCAACTCCAAGTGTGATTTGGCCTTCCTGATTTCACTCCTGCATGCCTGAGCAATATTTTTATACTCCTCCCTGGTCAAACAGACTATTTAAAGCAAAAGTGTTTTGTAAGTCTGTGAACAAAAATGTTCATATGAAGAACTGATAACTATAGTGAAAAGGGTTTATATTTTCTATTGCATCAAAGAATCAAAGGGACTAAGGCTAGGTCTACACTACCCGCCTGAATCGGCGGGTAGAAATCGACCTCTCGGGGATCGAATTATCGCGTCTCGTCGGGATGCGACAATCGATCCCCGAATCGACGCTCTTACTCCACCAGTGGAGGTGAGAGTAAGCGCCGTCGACGGGAAGCCGCGGAGGTCGATTTTGCCGCCGTCCTTACAGCGGGGTAAGTCGGCTGCGATACGTCGAATTCAGCTACGCTATTTGCGTAGCTGAATTTGCGTATCTTAAATTGACCCCCCCCCCCTCCGTAGTGAAGACCTGCCCTAAGAATGATGCTAGATTTTCAGAAATCTGAGACGTGCATCAGGAAAAGCTTGATAAAAACCTGGCTTTTAATCACAACTTTAATTTGCATAAGTTTTTTGCAAATATCTATCTGACCATACTCATATGCTTGTGGGCCCTACTCTGCAAAGTGATGAGAAAACCTGTGAGGTTCTGAGCATCCACAACTCATTAGGTTTTCAGTGGGAGTTGAAGGCATTCAGTATCTCCTGGGAGAGCTCAACACCTTGCAGAATCAAGTCCTGATCCAAAGCCCTTTGGAGTCAGCCAGAGTCTTTCCTTGGACTCCACTGGGCTTTGAATCAGGCCTCTATATGAACATGGCTGCCAGGATGATGACTAGTACAGCTTTGACTGTTGGGTTGTCAGAAGCCCAAGAGCTTTAACCAAACTCTTCAAAGTAGTGGTAGCACAGCTGAGATCTCTATTGGTAATATCGATCTTTGTCAGTTTAGGTGACAGCATCATTCACAGATTTAGCATGGAAGGCAACCAACAGAGCTCTGTTATCTCTGCTGAAGCACAGTTTATCATCAGTGGTAAAAAATTGTTAATTGATTCCAATTCACAATATAACAGACTGTCTCTGCAAATTACCAAGAGGAGGTGGTTCATTGTGGCCAGCAAGTAACACAGTCTCTCTTCTGGTAACTTAGGTAATTTAGTCATATATGGGACTCTTTCAGGGTGCCTCACAAAAATTGGTAATAATGGACACCAGATGGGAAGCTCACTCAAACTTCATGACTGCACAAAAATGATGGGTGGGGGAAGAGAAAAAAATCAAAAATAAATTCTTTCCTAAGCTTAGAGCAGTCTAGTTAACTCACCTGAACTTTCAAGGATCTTTGAAAGGACATCACATGATAATACAATCAGACAACATCACAGCTATAAGCCTGGTCTATACACACTTTTTTTTAACTGGTGCTGGTTAGGGGTGTGATTATTTTTAAAACAAAATAGTTATACTAGTACAATACCAGAAGTAGTTATATCAATATAAAGGTGCCTTATACTGGTATATCTTATTTTCCTTTCCATATGGGATTAGCTATAAAGCATCTTTATACAGATATAACTGCATCCACACTAAGGAGTTGTACCACTTTAAGTATACCAGTATACTGTACTTTTATGTGTAGACAGGCCTATAGGTTATATAAACAGACACATAGGACCAAACGTTTGGTTCACCATCAGGGTCAATCAAGTAATCGATGAGCAGAAAATATAGAGTTCTAAGATCTGTACATATCAAAGGCACTTAGAATTGTATGAACTGATAAGCTTTCTTTTGTTTCTGCAAAATGGGAAATGACTGCCTAGGAAGAAGTACTGTGGAAAGGGATCTGGAGGGTCATAGTGGACCGCAAGCTAAATATGTGTCAACAGTGTAACGCTGTTGCAAAAAAAGCAAACGTCATTCTGGGATGTATTAGCAGGTGTGTTTTAAGCAAGACACGAGAAGTAATTCTTCCACTCTACTCAGTGCTGATTAGGCCTCAACTGGAGTTTTGTGTCCAGTTCTGAGCGCCACATTTCAGGAAAGATGTAGACAAATTGGAGAGAATCCAGAGAAGATCGACAAAAATGATTGAAGGTCTAGAAAACATGACCTATGAGGGAAGATTGAAAACATTGGGTTTGTTTAGTCTGAAAAAGAGAAGACTAGGGGGAACATAATAACAGTTTTCAAGTGCGGAAAATGTTGTTACAAGAAGAAGGGAGAAAAAAATGTTTTTTTTTTTAATCTCTGAGGATAGGGCAAGAAGCAATGGGCTTAAATTGCAGCAAGGGAGGTTTAGGTTGGACATTAGGAAAAACTTCCTGTCCGGGTGGTTAAGCACTGGAATAAATTGCCTAGGGAGGTTGTGCAATCTCCATCATTGGAGATTTTTAAGAGCAGGTTAGACAAACACTTGTCTAGGTAATACTAGTCCTGCCATGAGTGCAGGGGACTGGACTAGATGACCTCTCAAAGTCCCTTCCAGTTCTATGATTAAGATCACTGTGGTTGTGAAAAGGATCCTATTTTTTATCCTACTCCCCATTAAGAATGGCCACTATTTTAAGAATCTGTTTTGTGACAAATTCATATATTGGTATGTCTACAGAATTTTTGATCTGAGGGAATGAAAAATCTCCAGTGCTCTGGAAATCATGGAAGAAGAGCTGACAGGCTGTAGTTTTTATTTACAAATCATGACATTTTGCAGCGTTATAAATGCAGATAAATTACATCAATGAGCAGGCTCTGCATATTAACAATTAGTTTGTGAGAGTAAAAGACTTGATTATTAGAAACTAACCATATAATATATGCCTAAATGAGTGTTACAAACCAACACAAAGCACCTACCTGAACTGTGGTCATATTCATCCTGGCATTTTCCATTGACTATTTTATTTTATTTTATTTTATTTTTTAAGATTATTTTCTTAATAATGGTTTCACAGATGGGAAATCTGCCAACAGAAGATTCATATTGTCGCTTCCATGAAGGAGTTATTCTATACATCTTACTTTCCTTCTTTCATGCCAAAGAAAAACACACACACACCCTATACACAGACAAATAGAATTTCTTTCATCATTCTTCCTGAATCACAGATTTCAGAAAGAAAAAATATGGTATGGGATAGATTCTAGGAAAGTATTAGGGATTTACTCTCAAATGAACACAGGACATTTGCAAATCTACAGATTTATTTAAAAACACCGAGGAGTACACCTCTACCTCTATATAATGCTGTCCTCGGGAGCCAAAAAATCTTACCGCATTTTAGGTGAAACTGTGTTATATTAAACTTGCTTTGATCCACCGGAGTGCGCAGCCCTGCCCCTCCGGAGCACTGCTTTATCGCGTTATAACTGAATTCGTGTTATATAGGGTCGCGTTATATCGAGGTAGCGGTGTACTTGTGGCACCTTATAGACTAACAAATTTATTTGGGCATAAGCTTTTGTGAGCTAAAACTCACTTCATCAGATGCATGGAGTGGAAAGTACAGTAGGAAGATATATATAACAGAACATGAAAAGATGGGCGTTGCCTTACCAAGTGGGGGGTTGAGACAATTCAATTAAAGTGGGGTATTATCAACAGGATGAAAAATCACTTTTGTAGTAGTAATCAGGGTGGCTCATTTCAAACAGTTAACAAGAAGCTGTGAGTAACAGTGGGGGCAAATTAGCATGGGGAAATTAGTTTTTTTTAGTTCTTTTAGTGACCCATCCACTCCCATCAGGAACAGTATCCCCAATAATGTCACGGCAAACCTTGTGGCTGAACTTTGTGACTTTGTCCTCACCCACAACTATTTCACATTTGGGGACAATGTATACCTTCAAGTCAGCGGCACTGCTATGGATACCCGCATGGCCCCACAGTATGCCAACATTTTTATGGCTGACTTAGAACAACGCTTCCTCAGCTCTCGTCCCCTAATGCCCCTACTCTACTTGCGCTACACTGATGACATCTTCATCATCTGGACCCATGAGAAAGAGGCCCTTGAGGAACTCCATCAGGATTTCAATAATTTTCCACCCCACCATCAACCTCAGCCTGGACCAGTCCACACAAGAGATCCACTTCCTGGTGTCGGAGAAAAACAGAGTTCTCACTCTTCTGGCTGGGTGCAGCAAATCAGATACTTTATTATCTCTAGCAATTGCGTGGAGGGAGAGAGCTGAACAGGTCTCTCTACAGGTAAACAATTACAGCAAGCATTTATACCTTTGTTACAGACAATAATGAGCAACAGCTGCATTTTGTTTATACATAGGTCATCCTGATATCTTATTTTTCTCACTTATTTAGACTCTAGTCTACATTCCATATTATCTACACAAGGTCACAACAACTTCTCACACAGTTCTTTCCCACTCGCCTCACACAATCCTCGCTTCTACAAATCTCGCATTATTAGGGTTACAGTTAGCCTGACTCTTGCTAACAGAAGAGACTGTTTGCATTGAAATCCCCTTCCAATCCCTGTCAGGCCTTGCTCTACTTCCACACTGGACACTGCAGTGCGAATTAGCTATGGTCACATAAACACCACCCCATACTTGAAACCTACTGACTGCTATACTTACCTACATGCCTCCAGCTTTCATCCAGACCACATCACATGAGCCATTGTCTACAGCCAAGCTCTAAGATACAACCGCATTTGCTCCAAATCCCTCAGACAGAGACAAACACCTACAGGATCTCTATCAAGTGTTCTTAAAACTACAGTAACCATCTGCTGAAGTGAAGAAATGGATTGACAGAGCCGGAAGTGTACCAAGAAGTCACCTACTACAGGACAGGCCCAACAAAGAACGTAACAGAACGCCACTAGCCGTCACCTTTAGCCCCCAACTAAAACCTCTCCAGTGCATCATCAAGGATCTACAAGCTATCCTGAAGGATGATCCCTCACTCTCACAGACCTTGAGAGACAGGCCAGTCCTCACTTACAGACAGCCCCTCAATCTGAAGCAAATACTCACCAGCAACTACACACCACACAACAAAAACACTAACCAAGGAACCTATCCCTGCAACAAACCCCGTTGCCAACTCTGTCCACATATCTATTCAAGGGACACCATCATAGGACCTAACCACATCAGTCACACCATCAGGAGCTCGTTCACCTGCACATCTACCAATGTGATATATGCCATCGTGTCAGCAATGCTCCTCTGCCATGTACATTGGCCAAACTGGACAGTCTCTACGCAAAAGAATAAATGGACACACATCAGACGTTAAGAATTATAACATTCAAAAACCAGTCGGAGAACACTTCAACCTCCCTTTACACTCAATAACAGACTTAAAAGAGGCAATTCTTCAACAAAAAAACTTCAAAAACAGACTCCAACGAGAAACTGCGGAACTGGAATTAATTTTCAAACTGGACACCATCAAATTAGGCCTGAATAAAGGCTGGGAGTGTATGGGTCACTACAGGAACTAAAAAAAACCCTAATTTTCCCCTACTGTTACTTATACCTTCTTGTTAACTGTTTGAAATGAGCCACCCTAATTACCACTACAAAAGTGATTTTTCATCCTGTTGATAATAGCCCACTTTAACTGAATTGTCTCGACCCCCCCGTTGGTAAGGCAATTCCCATCTTTTCATATTCTGTTATATATATCTTCCTACTGTATTTTCAACTCCATGTATCTGATGAAGTGGGTTTTAGCCCACGAAAACTTATGCACAAATGAATTTGTTAGTCTATAAGGTGCCACAAGTACTCCTCAGTGTTTTTGCTGTTACAGACTAAAATGGCTACCACTCTGAAACCTACAGATTTACTTGTATTTCATCCAGTTTTTTAGGTTTAAAGATCTGAGTCCAGTCTGCATAATAATGTAATGCAGCTTAATTCTTCATAACTATTGCTTATTTCCCATTCCAAAATATCTTGCATAAGATTATTTCTTCTAGCCATAATGTCTGATCAACAAGACAAATGCTGTGCTCTATCCGCTCAGGAGGTTGCCTAAGAACTTTAATGTGGTCATCCATGTACTGGTTGGTAGTCACAACACATTTATGTATTAGATCTACAATAATCTGGATATACATCTTTAAGGAGAAGGGCACTCCCTGCAGTGATTTCTCTAAAAAAATGTTGGGATGTTAGTGTAAGAATATTTTTTCCTACTAAAAGAATAGTAGGAGGGAAAACATACACAGGAATGAAATTATCTATCACTTACACTTAAACAATGCAGAGTACAAGTGAACTGATATACTAAGAAGTGAAATAGTACCAGATTGCGGGGGGGAAACTTCAAAGGGCCCTAGAGACCTAATAAAATGAATCAAGAGAACCTACGAAACTTCAAGATAAGACATCATATGGTGAACAAGACAACATATTATGGGGAAAAGCTGCTAGAGACTTTAGGGGAGTGGTGCTTATTGCAAGTGAGAAACATATGTATTGATAATTTTTTCTCCCTTTCTAATTTTACAAATAATTCCATGATAATTACTTGTAATTTCTTATGGATATGGCACAAAAAAGATATAAAAAGGGTGGAGAAGTTAATTATTTCAACCAGCATTTAGAGTCTGATGCAAAGTCCATTGGAATCAATGAAAAGATGCATTTACTTCAATGGGATTTGGATCAGGCCTCCAGTTACGTTTTAAAATATAAACTAATATTTTTATGTCATTAGTTCATGGCTTTCAAAGAAATCATTCTCGTGGGAATTTGTGTTGTTACATTTCTCCCCCATGAAACCCACAACTCATAGTTTTGAACTCCCTTCCTTATCATCGTAGAAGAAGGCAACCTGCTGGAGATGCATTGGTAGAAATGTTAATAATATAATGTATATAAAACAGTTAAGAGTCTTTCTTTTGATCAATATTAAGTGCATCAAGGAAAGCTTTATCTGGTTTATGTAATCCACTTCAAAACGTATGTCTTGTCCATCGGATTGGAACATATCAATGTGTAAAAAATGCAATTACTCTTCAGGATTGAGGCAAACTCTAATAGTTAGATGCTGTGCAAGCTTCTGAGACTAGATACCATGACGATTTTGTAGGCCGTCTCATTAATGAATTGTAGCTCTGCAGCATACACTGCTTTACTTATTTATTGAAGAGATAATAAGAAATAACTGGTTTCTTTGTGAAGTCGTAAATAATATGACAGAAGGATATTAAGTGCACTGAAATGTGACAGAGAAGCTAAAAACTTGTGAGGTTGAGTATTTTATGGTGTCAGTTCTTTTTTTACTAGTATATGAAAAACAAACTATGTTCTAGCTGTTTTTGTGAACAATTATCAGTTTAGTGTACTAGCTACTGAAATATGGATGTCTTAAATTATGAATTAAACTTAGTCTTGCTATTTTTTTTAGTAATTTAAAAAAATTTAACCAAAGAGGAAATCTTTCTTTTTTTGCTTCTTCTGATCTTTTCCGTATTTGGGATACACAGAAAGTCTTGGTCTATGTCTTTGTTGTTATACGTTCACTCTGTGGTTGTTTCATTTTCAGTGTGAGTTTTCTCTCTCCCTCTCCACTCACACACACACAGACACACGCACACACATTGCATTATGTTACTTCAGTGTCTTACAAATGTAGTTGAAATTAATCTCTGTTTTTCTCTTTTCCCTGCTATTTTTTTTCTTTGTATGTGAGAAAGCCAAAGAAGGTTGTTATGAAGGTTTGTTGTCACCGGAATCTCTTGTGAGTTTCACAATGTTGGGCCAAAAGCAACAGAGGGTCCTGTGGCACCTTTAAGACTAACAGAAGTATTGGGAGCATAAGCTTTCGTGGGTAAGAACCTCAGTTTCTAAGAGAGCACTGTCTCTCATGCTCGCAAGTCTCACCCTAATGGCTGGGTGACAGTTCCATTGTTCCTGATAATGTAGATATCCTAGGGATCATGATCAGGAAGTAGTAGTCTGTCAGGTTGCTTGGGTCAGTCCTGTGAAAGACTTTGAATATCATGACTGAAACCTGGATTTGACTCTGGATTCAGAGAGAAGCTAGTGCATAAAGTAGAGCTCGAGAACTATGCATTCTATTCAGGTTTTATATACCGTTACCATCACCATGGTGCCTGTGTGCTTGCTTTGTTAATATACTGCTAAATGTGGAACCAATTATTTACTTGCCCAAGTGGAGTTTTGTCAGGGTTGGTGACTTCAGCCCTAGCTAAAGACTAATATTATTTTCACTAATGTGATCACTGTGATTATGCAATTGTGAAGTCAGTCTTCTATTTTTTTTTACAGTTTTTATAGCACCCACTACCAAAGTACCTAAGGACAAAGGTGCTCTTCTTAGATCTAGTCTTTTTATTGAAGCAGTTCCAAGCATTAGATGATGAGCCTATTGCTGATCCCACTTACATCAGTTTTACAGCGGTGTAAATCCATTGACTTCAATAGCCACTCGTTTTACACCTGTATTAGAATAGAAAAAGGCCACATATGTTATCACTTTTAGTGCTATCAGCAAGGGGTCCTTCATAATTCTTTTTGAGGTAGTTGGGTGTGGGGACAGGGGTTCCAATTACATTGATATATTGAATCAAATATTCAGTTTTTACTATATTTGCAGTATGTCAAACATCACATTGTATGCTGTTTACTATCGTAACTTAAAATTTCTCTTCTGTCATCCTGACTCAGGGTATGTCTACACTACGAAATTAGGTCGAATTTATAGAAGCCGGTTTTATAGAAATCGGTTGTATACAGCCGATTGTGTGTGTCCCCACATAAAATGCTCTAAGTGCTCTAGTCGGCGGACCGCGTCCACAGTACCGAGGCTAGCGTCGACTTCCGGAGCATTGCACTATGGGTAGCTATCCCACAGTTCCCGCAGTCTCCGCCGCCCATTGGAATTCTGGGTTGAGATCCCAATGCCCGAATGATGCAAAACAGTGTCGCGGGGGGTTCTGGGTACATGTCGTCAGGCCCCTCCCCCTCCATCAGAGCAACGGCAGACAATAGATTCGCGCCTTTTTACCTGGGTTACCTGTGCAGACAACATACCACGGCAAGCATGGAGCCCGCTCAGCTCTGCTCACCGTCACCATATGTCATCTGGGTGCTGGCAGACGTGGGACTGCATTGCTACACAGCAGCAGCAGCTAACTGCCTTTTGGCGGTAGACGGTGCAGCATGACTGGTAGCCTTCATCGGCAATCTGGGTGTTGGCAGCCGTGGGGCTGGCAGCCATAGGGCTGCATTGCACCAGCCCCTTGCCTTTTGCCTTTTGGCAGTAGATGGTGTATTACGACTGGTAACCGTCCTATTACAAGTTGGATCATCGCACATTAGCAGAGTCTTCCCTGAGCAGCAGATCGTGCAATAGGCATCGTACTGCAGTGGCTGTCAATCATGGGCACCTGGGCAGACATGCTCAGTCCTATTGAACTGTCTTGACAATGATGGCTATCAGTCGTAGTATGCTATTTTCTGCCAAGCGCCCAGTATTTTCTGCTAAGCACCCAGAAGAGGCCGAGGGCGATCTGGGTGCTGGCAGACGTGGGGCTACATTGCTACACAGCAGCAGCCCCTTGCCTTTTGGCAGTAGATAGTATATTACGACTGGTATCCATCGTTGTCATACTGCAGTGGCTATCAGTCTTAAGTACACTAACTGCCAAGCGCCCAGTATTTTCTGCCACGCACCCAGAAGATGCCGAGGGCTATCAGTCATGCTGCACCGTCGTCTTAAGATGTAAAAAATAGATTTGTTCTGTATTCATTAGCTTCCCCCTCCCGCCGTGAAATCAACGGCCTGCTAAACCCAGGGTTTTGAGTTCAATCGTTGGGGGGGGGGGGGCCATTCTGTGTGACAGTTGTGTTTCTCCCTGATGCACAGCCACCTTTGTTGATTTTAATTCCCTGTACCTGTACGCCATGTCATCACTCGCCCCTCCCTCCCTCCCTCCCTCCTTCCCCTGCTCCGTCAGATACTAGTTTCGCGCCTTTTTTCAGACCAGGCGCCATAGCTAGCACTGGGATCATGGAGCCCGCTCAGATCACCGCGGCAATTATGAGCACTATGAACACCACGTGCATTGTCCTGGAGTATATGCAGAGCCAGGACATGCCAAAGCAAAACCAGGACCAGCCGAGGAGGCGATTGCAGCGCGGCGACGAGAGTGATGAGGAAATTGACATGGACATAGACCTCTCACAAGGCACAGGCCCCAGCAATGTGGAAATCATGGTGTTCCTGGGGCACGTTCATGCCGTGGAACGCCGATTCTGGGCCCGGGAAACAAGCACAGACTGGTGGGACCGCATCGTGCTGCAGGTGTGGGACGATTCCCAGTGGCTGCGAAACTTTCGCATGCGTAAGGGCACTTTCATGGAACTTTGTGACTTGCTTTCCCCTGCCCTGAAGCGCCAGAATACCAGGATGAGAGCAGCCCTCACAGTTGAGAAGCGAGTGGCGATAGCCCTGTGGAAGCTTGCAACGCCAGACAGCTACCGGTCAGTCGGAAATCAATTTGGAGTGGGCAAATCTACTGTGGGGGCTGCTGTGATCCAAGTTGCCAGGGCAATGAAAGACCTGATGATATCAAGGGTAGTGACTCTGGGAAACGTGCAGGCCATAGTGGATGGCTTTGCTGCAATGGGATTCCCAAACTGTGGTGGGGCAATAGATGGAACCCATATCCCTATCTTGTCACCGGAGCACCAAGCCACCGAGTACATAAACCGCAAGGGGTACTTTTCAATGCTGCTGCAAGCCCTGGTGGATCACAAGGGACGTTTCACCAACATCAATGTGGGATGGCCGGGAAAGATACATGATGCTCGCGTCTTCAGGCACTCTGCTCTGTTTCGAAAGCTGGAGGAAGGGACTTTCTTCCCGGACCAGAAAATAACCGTTGGGGATGTTGAAATGTCTATCGTGATCCTTGGGGACCCAGCCTACCCCTTAATGCCATGGCTCATGAAGCCGTACACAGGCAGCCTGGACAGGAGTCAGGACCTGTTCAACTACAGGCTGAGCAAGTGCCGAATGGTGGTGGAATGTGCATTTGGACGTTTAAAAGCGCGCTGGCGCAGCTTACTCACTCGCTCAGACCTTAGCGAAAAGAATATCCCCATTGTTATTGCTGCTTGCTGTGCGTTCCACAATATCTGTGAGAGTAAGGGGGAGACATTTATGGCGGGGTGGGAGGTTGAGGCAAATCGCCTGGCCGCTGATTACGCGCAGCCAGACACCAGGGCGGTTAGAGGAGCACAGCAGGGCGCGGTGCGCATCAGAGAAGCTTTGAAAACGAGTTTTGTGACTGGCCAGGCTATGGTGTGAAACGTCTGTTTGTTTCTCCTTGATGAACCCTCCGCCCCCCACCCCACCCGGTTCACTCTACTTCCCTGTAAACCAACCACCCCACCCTCCCCTCCCCTCCCCCTTCAAGCACCACTTGCAGAGGCAATAAAGTCATTGTTACTTCACATTCATGCATTCTTTATTAATTCATCACACAACTAGGGGGATAATTGCCAAGGTAGCCCGGGATGGGTGGGGGAGGAGGGAAGGAAAAGGACACACTGCAGTTTAAAACTTTAACTCTTATTGAAGGCCAGCCTTCTGATGCTAGGGCAATCATCTGGGGTGGAGTGACTGGGTGGCCGGAGGCCCCCCCACCGTGTTCTTGGGCGTCTGGGTGAGGAGGCTATGGAACTTGGGGAGGAGGGCTGTTGGTTACACAGGGGCTGTAGCGGCGGTCTCTGCTCCTGCTGCCTTTCCTGCAGCTCAACCATACGCTGGAGCACATCAGTTTGATGCTCCAGCAGCCGGAGCATGGACTCTTGCCTTCTGTGTGCAAGCTGATGCCACCTATCATCTTCAGCCCGCAACTTGCTCTGTTCATCCTGCGATTCAGCACGCCACCTCTCCTCTCGTTCATATTGTGCTTTTCTGTAATCAGTCATTGCCTGCCTCCACGCATTCTGCTGTGCTCTGTCAGCGTGGGAGGACATCTGGAGCTCTGTGAACATGTCATCCCGCGTCCTCCTTTTTCTCTTTCTAATATTCACTAGCCTCTGTGAAGGAGAAACATTTGCAGCTGGTGGAGGAGAAGGGAGAGGTGGTTAAAAAAGACACAATCTAGAGAACAATGGGTACACTCTTTCACATTAAATTTTGCTGTTCACATTACACAGCACATGTGCTTTCGTTACAAGGTCGCATTTTTCCTCTTATATTGAGGGCCTGCCGGTTTGGTGTGAGAGATCACTCACGCAGTGCCAGGCCACAGATTTCATCTTGCAGGCAGCCATGGTAAGACACAGTCTTTTGGCTTTTTTAACCTTCTTAACATGTGGGAATGGTTTCAAACAGTAGCGCTCTCATTTCCCATACCAAGCACCCGTTGGGTTGGCCATTTGAAATGGGTTTGCAATGTAAAAGGAGGGGCTGCGGTTTCAGGGTTAACATGCAGCACAAACCCAACTAACTCCCCTCCCCCCCACACCCAATTCTCTGGAATGATCACTTCACCCCTCCCCCCCACCGCGTGGCTAACAGCGGGGAATATTTCTGTTCAGCAGAGCAGGAACGGGCACCTCTGAATATCCCCTTAATAAAATCGCCCCATTTCAACCAGGTGTCCGTGAATGATATCACTCTCCTGAGGATAACAAAGAGCGATAAGGAATGGATGTTGTCTGCATGCCAGCAAACACCGGGACCATACGCTGCCATGCTTTGTTATGCAATGATTCCAGACTACGTGCTACTGGCCTGGCGTGGTAAAGTGTCCTACCATGGCGGACGGGATAAGGCAGCCCTCCCCAGAAACCTTTTGCAAAGGCTTTGGGAGTACATCCAGGAGAGTTTTCTGGAGATGTCCCTGGAGGATTTCCGCTCCATCCCCATACACGTTAACAGACTTTTCCAGTAGCTGTACTGGCCGAGATTGCCAGGGCAAATTAATCATTAATCATTAAACACGCTTGCTTTTAAACCATGTGTAATATTTACAAAGGTACACTCACCAGAGGTCCCCTGTGTGCCCTCAGGGTCTGGGAGCCCGCCTTGGGTGAGTTCGGGGGTTACTGGTTCCAGGTCCAGGGTGATAAACATATCCTGGCTGTTGGGGAAACCGGTTTCTCCGCTTCCTTGCTGCTGTGAGCTATCTACATTATCTCCATCCTCATTTTCCTCGTACCCCGAACCCGCTTCCCTGTGTGTTTCTCCAGTGAGGGAGTCATAGCACACGGTTGGGGTAGTGGTGGCTGCACCCCCTAGAATGGCATGCAGCTCCGCGTAGAAGCGGCATGTTTGCGGCTCTGCCCCGGACCTTCCGTTTGCTTCTCTGGCTTTGTGGTAGGCTTGCCGTAGCTCCTTAATTTTCACGCGGCACTGCTGTGCGTCCCTGTTATGGCCTCTGTCCTTCATGGCCTTGGAGACCTTTTCTAATATTTTGCCATTTCGTTTTCTGCTTCGGAGTTCAGCTAGCACTGATTCATCTCCCCATATGGCGAGCAGATCCCGTACCTCCCGTTCTGTCCATGCTGGAGCTCTTTTGCGATCCTGGGACTCCATCACGGTTACCTGTGCTGATGAGCTCTGCATGGTCATCTGTGCTCTCCACGCTGAGCAAACAGGAAATGAAATTCAAACGTTCGCGAGGCTTTTCCTGTCTACCTGGCCAGTGCATCTGAGTTGAGAGTGCTGTCCAGAGCGGTCACAATGAAGCACTGTGGGATAGCTCCCGGAGGCCAATAACGTCGAATTCCGTCCACACTACCCCAATTCCGACCCCCTAAGGCCGATTTTATCGCTAATACCCTCGTCGGAGGTGGAGTAAAGAAACCGGTTTAAAGGGACCTTTAAGTCGAAAGAAAGGGCTTCGTCGTGTGAACGTGTCCAGGCTTAATTCGATTTAACGCTGCTAAAGTCGACCTAAACTCGTAGTGTAGACCAGGCCTCAGACAGTTTTTCTACTGAAGTCGATGAGAATTTTGCCTGAGTCAGAAATGTAGGATTGGGCTTTCTATAGGCAAAACAGAAAATAGCTACACTATCTTCTATTGTGGGTCAGAGTGGAGTTTCACAGTGTTACAGATTGTACTGATGTTAGCAAAGATTGTATGAATGCCTTCCTGGTTGGATCCTGGAGATGTGTATCTCATGAGACTATCCCACTGAGAAAAAATGTTTAATTAATTTTCTCAGCGTGCTAAAACTCTATTCACAAACATTAGCTGAATTTTTTTGTTTAGGGAAAAAGACTATTCTGGCTTCAATAAGCTTTTTTATCTCAATTAAAAATACAATCTAAAAACTGTAGGTATAAAACAGGAGCAGAAATGAGAAATTACTATCTAAACATACTTTATAACTATCAAACTTCTAAAAGTGAAATGAATGCCTGTGGTTAGGCTTCCAAATCCTTTATTTAAGCACCTAAGTGACCTGATTTTCAAAAGTGCTGAGCACCCAGCAACTCCCATTGAAGCCTACTTTTGAAAAAGTTGGTCACGTTAAAAGTGACTACTTATTGTACTAGTCTGTAGTAAGAAAACTGCATCATTTCCTGTGAGGTTCTGTTATTTTCTTGATGAAGGCATGATGAAGTGGGGTTCACAGGATTCAATACTGGACTAAATGCACTAAATCAAGGGAATGAATTTCAACTGTGAAAGCTGGTGTTTCACCTTCAATCTTTCCTAAATGTGACAAGCCACTAGATTATAACTCATTGCCTCCTAGAAAAACAAATTGCAGACACCTTTTTCATCCATTTCAGGGTGCTCAAAAATACCTGGTTGAAGTTAAAGAGTTTCAATCTAACTTGTGGGTTACCATGTCAACGGGCATGATATCAGGAATGTAGGGAGAGGTTCCATTTGTTTTCTTTCATAGGCATATACAGCTCATCATCCTTTTCTTGGTTATGGCCTTGATTGTTTTGAAATGCTTAAGGAGGCAGTAGCATCCTAGCTTCTTGGATAGCTCTGATGCCCTCCCTTTAATTTCCTCCTAGCTGCATCTCATGCACTGGCTCTTTAGCTGGTATGCATGGGAAGAGTCGGTATTTCAGAGCAATGCTCAGTTGTACCTTATAGGCTTAGTCCTGAGTTTGGGGAGATACAGAGCTATGGTGTCTGAGCAGAATAGCTCTTGGAGCTCTGGAAGTGCAGAAGCAACACAGTTACTTCTACATACTTATATAAGGTGCTGTGTCGTACCTCTCAAACAGGGCTTGCCCTAGACCAAATAGTGCCCCCCCTCCATTTGTTCAATTTTCAATACCTTATTTTTATTGCATTTGTAGCTCATTTCATGACTTTGATATATGAATTGCATGCAGATTTATCCCTGTCATATAAGATGATAAATTTGCACACTAGGCTCTGTAAATGTGTATTTATTCATGCCAAATATAAACAAATAAAAATATACATTTTCTCTAAGCTTATAGAAACTTTTTAATTTTAAGAATAACAGAGATGTACTAACATCAAGAAATTGAACTGTGCACCAACATTGGGTGGACCAGTATTAAACAGTGTTACAGTAACAGACTTAACCCTAGTCCTTTAGTTCAAAAGGTCACTTTTCTCGCCTTTGCTCTCACGAACTGAAGGACCGCATAAGAGAGATTAAAAGACTGGCCAATGGCATTTTAAAGCGATAAAATAGCAAGTGATGTCAGTCTCTCATTGGCCATAATCAATTGAAGATATGTTTTAATGATTCTGAGCTTTGAAAAGCTGTGCTCATCACTCACGACTGTGACTGGCAGTGTGAGCAGAATCCTCAAAGCTATCCACACATGAGGAAAAGTGTCCTTCAGCTCTGCTCATGAATGAACTGGAGAACTTGGAGTGGAGAGTGCTTCCTGTGTTGCAAAATGTGATGGATATTGTCTAATTTGACACAGAGGTCTTTATCATTGATGTCCGAACATTTTCCATGTGTCAGCATCTGGTGAATGTCCGCAAAATAGTTAAAGATTGTTTTCCTGTCTGCTGGCAACTTACTAGGGTCATACAAAACCCTGCAGGTCTTTTTGTGGTGCTTCATTTGTCCAAATGGACACTCGAGCAGTGTCAACTTTCATGGACACTTAAGCAGTGTCAATGAGTGAGCAAAAAACCTCCCTTTTGAATTTTTCTTCTGAGCTTCCCATCACCTCATCTTTGCCCTTGTAACAAAACTATCTCTTCTTCTGATGAATACAAGTTTCCTTGAAGACAGGCTCAACTCCTAAGTTTTCTGCCATTTCTTTGGCAGCATTGATGGCATCTTCAAATCTGTTGTCTCTATAGGCCACAGTGAGATCATGGCAGCTTCTCCTCAAAGTAATAGTGGTTACGATGTCCATCGCCTGAGTTTGTAATGCCTTGCTTACAACATTTACTTGGAACAGGATATATTGTGTCAAACCATAGCTGAGACCAGAGATTTGAAGCCAGTGATCTGGTTTGCCAGGCTTTGCACCTCGTGTCTGATTCTGACCTCAGCTTTACTCAACTGCATCAATTCCATTAGGGAATCGTAAACCTCATCACTTGGTACCTCACTGGCCTTATGCTATCAATGGGCTGGCCCAGCGAGTATCGCTTAGCGGCTTCACACTCGGATTTGTAACATTGTCTGTGAGGATCTTCCACCTGATAGTTGATGCTGAAAACAGGACGTATATCCTTTCCAGTACTTTGAAGAGAGATACTGAATCTAAAGAAAATGATGCTGCATCTGACACAACCACCTTGAGGGAATGGCAGCCACAAAGCATGAAGAAAGCTCTTGGATTCAGTGCAAGGATCCTTGCCTGGACGCCACTGTTTCTTACCTTCATGTTTGTACCGTTGTCATAGCCTTGGCTGCAGCAGTCCTGACGCTTCATTTTATTCTCATTGAAAGCATTCATAAACAGTTCTGTTAGGCCTCTTCCAGTACAGTCGTCCACAGACCGGAAACAGATAGTGTTTGTTTTACTTGGATACAGCCATCCTCATCGTCAACAAATCTTACTGTAAATGACATCTTTTCACTGTGACTAATTTCAGGAGTGCAGTCCATTAATATGGCGTAGTACTTCGCTTTTCCGAGCCACATCAATATGTTATCAAGCACCTTCTTTGCCATAAGGTCAATCAATTTGTTTTGAATTGTTTTGCTGCAGTAATGGTCCATAGCTTCTTTCTGAACTACTCAACATAAGTGCTCATGCATTACATCGTTGTATTTCCCAAGGAGCTCTACCAAACTGGGGAGATTACCATTATGTTCAGTGAATAATTTATCTGCCGAGCCCCAGAAAGCCAAATTATTCTTTTCAAGGAAGAGGGTAATTGAGATCAGATGCTCGAGCATGTTCCTTCAGTGCTGGGTTTCTACATTAATAATGTGCTGGTTTTCTGCGTCTATGCATTTATTCAGCTTGAGCCTGGACTCGCCCTCCATCCAGTTGGAGTAGGCTGTAAAATGGCTGGGTGACTTTTCATATTGCTTCAGAGCATTAGCTATGTTATGCCAGTAATTGTACCCAAAAAGCAGAAGCAACGATTTGGCATTCTTATCAAATATTTTGCAACAAAAAATAGAACACTTTGTCAGTTGATTTTGAGTAAACTAACTAACGCAGATTCAGTTTCTCACCATTCTCAAGCACTATTTCACAATAAGACTTTGAGAAGTGTTGCTTCTGCTCATTTACTGGAAACATCATATCCTTGATTTTGCCCATCCCATTCAAAAGCAGAGTTTAGGATCACCAGCCATAAAGCAGGATCTGATGTATCAATTTCTGGTGTGCAGTTTTTCTCACTGCTACTTCTGTCATCATGCAAGGCTGATTGTTCTTTATCATTTCTCTCCTTTTCATGTAAACCAGATTTTTCTTTGTCATTACTTTCCTTTATGCTGCCAGGAAAACTGGACAATTCTCCATCACTTTCCTCACATTTCCATTCTTTATCTTCAGGTAAATCTGCTAATTCCTTCATAATAGGATTTCCATCATTTATACTGCACTCCTCAATTTGTTCTGCATTGGGACGATTGCCTAAAGTATGGTCTATGTTATTCTGTTTCAGATATTTTCCTATCAGATTTGCCCCTTGCTACAAACTAGATCTCAGCTGAGCTTTTTGTTTCCTATACTGAGCTCCTGAAGGCTTCTTCAGGGGCATCTTTTATTTTCTATAGGGGAAAACAGACAGTATTAGGGGGAGCAAAAGTCTATGTTCCACAGTCTTAAAAAGTCATCAAACATTACGTGTTAAACATGACAAAAGAAGTAACAGTATTTGTTTTATATTGTTGCATAGATAGGGGTTTGATAGATAAATCTGGCATCTCATTATATATGTCCTTTATTCATTGTTATTTACACTCTTCAAGTCTAAAAGCACAAGGACACTTTCACAATTATACAGTAAAACAAGCTTCACAATATAGCAGCTAGGTTCTCACTTCACTTCATTCTTATATCTCACTGACTGACTGGTGACACCCTGTCCCTTATATACCCGTGAGGGCATGTCTGACAACATTCTAGGAGGTTCCAAGGAAAATGTAGTACTCACAAAGTCTGGAAGGTTCCACGAGATTCTACAAGGTCCAGAACATTCTAGGAGGTTAGTGAAAAATGAATCCACATACGGAATACCTAAAACATTTTATTTCAAACATTCTATTTTCCCTTTTGTCACTAACAACAAAAACAGCACCTAAAACCTGGTGCTCCCCAAGCTGGTCACCTGGGTCGCCTGCTACTAAATCCAGCCCTGCTCTCAAATGTCTGCCCAGGTCTGCTAGGCTCTGTGTAAAGGAGTGGAGCTGTAGCCATAAGTGATTTCTAACTTTCCCTGCATGCACTGAGCCTGGAATCAGCCTGGCCCTTTTAGGGTTATTGTGCCCTTCCTCCCTTCAGTATCGAGCACCTACATAAGGGCCAGACAGAGTATCTGGCTCAAAATGATTGCAACTCATCCCAATTCCCATAAGTATTTGAAATCTGTCACCAATCACAAAATCTGGGGAGTTTTCTGGAGCTACTAAGGTCTACATTTCAGATGATTTCTTCTGCTTGTAATATTGGCTAAATAAATTGCTTAGTGTTATCTCTTAGAATACAGGTAAAAGCTCTCAGAGTTTGTAGGGTAAGCAGTGAAGTGCCATTCTGAAATAGGCAGGTTTTTTAAGAGTTGTCAGTAAGTTACATCCTTGAGTCCATTACACTCTATTATAAATTAAATTATCAAGGACGCTATGTGAGTATTTAACTCTGATGCTTGATATACCGAGGATCTTCCTTTTGAAACTACATAGGAGATCTCTGAGACATTTCTAACTTTAAACACAGTATTTCTATCAGCAATGTGTTCAGAGAATCACATATGTGCAGTGGTCCTTGTTTGGTGTTTCCACAAGATAAGGTGGTGGTTAAAACTACTTTTTGTTGTTGTTGTTGTTGCCAGAAGTAGCTTGTGGTGGAATAAAGCACTCTACTACTTTTTATTATTAATACTGTTGAAAGGTATTTTAACAGACATTCAGGAATATTATTGTCAAGAAAAAGCATCCTAACATATTTTCGTAAAGGTTAAGCTATTTTTTCCTGTACATACCATTGAATATCTGTTAAAATACAGTGTAGCAGTTTTAATGATATAAAGTAGTAGATGTACTTTTTGTACTACCCCCTTTTACTCCTTCCCCTGTCTTTTGAGACAGCAAGAATAAGACTCAGATACCCAATAGTCAGATTAAACCACCACACTAATCTCCTTTAAGCAGCTATACTTTGAGCAAAAGATGATAAAAAAGTGAATACACCAGATTTTAGTATGGGAAGTGAAACATATTTTACGATAGTTTAGAAGGTATGCACTTCATGGAGTCCTCAAATATATTTACTGATTCAAAACAAATGGTAGACTTTGATTTGGCATACATGATATAAAAAAAATACAATAAATTCTTAAAAAAAATTAATTGCTTACATTCTGCCTTTATGGGGGAACTGTAAACCTGCAAGGATTAATTTTTAAAACTGTTATATATGATGTCAAGTATCAGAGGGGTAGCCGTGTTAGTCTGAATCTGTAAAAAGCAACAGAGGGTCCTGCGGCACCTTTAAGACTAACAGAAGTATTGGAGCATAAGCTTTCGTGGGTAAAAACCTCACTTCTTGCATTTTTACATTTCATTGTGAATTCAAAATTGGTCCCAATTTTATGAAATGTTCATGCTAAAATTTGACTATTTTCCAGCAATTATTTTTCTAAACATGCACAATTTGCCATTCTTCAGGTTTTTTTAGCCAAGTTTCTGCTTTCATGACATTTTATAAAAATATGAAATTCAAGGTAGCATGAAATGAATGGAATTTAATTGCGGAAAAGTTCAGAAGAGAGAAGGGGAGACTGAGAAATTTCAGAAAGGGGGTTGAAGACCTTGGAATAGGCAAGGGAGAGGAGATGCCTATGGAGGGTTGATTTCCATTTGATTGCTGAAGACCTTGAAGGGATATAGCAGACTACTGAGCCTCCTCCCACAAGAACATAACAGATTGGAGAAGAGACAAGGCTCACTGAGTGGAAGGAGGATGTTGCAGTCATGATGGTATGGTAAATGTCACCAGATGATTCTGTTGCTCATAGTCTTGCAAGTTCTTTTCTTCATTGGAAAGCAAATGTTCAGTCTTGGGAAGACATGCTGTGTCATTTTTAATTTTGAGTTATGCAAGGTTTTGTGTAGAGGGAGCTGGTGAGCAGCAGGAGAATTTGGTCTCTGCCTTTGTGTCTCGTTGGAGACAATTCTCGAGACAAAGTTGCTCTCTGGGAGTGGGGCATTTGTGGTGGGCTGAGATTCCTAAAACAAGGGATTGCTTGCATGCTGGTTTAGTCTCTCTGTTCCAAGAGAGAGTCCCATTCTGACAACAGCATTGTCCCCCTGCTGAGTGACAGATGTCATAACAGGACCCCGGGTGTCGGAAGAAGAGGCATATAATATAGGTTGTGTTCCTACATTTGCGAAAGCAGCCTGAAAACTACCTCATAATTGTGTAGTTTTAAAGGCCTGATCACTAAGATAGATTTTTATTTTTCAATATTTTAATATAAAATTCTCACACATGCACATGCGCACACATACACACACAAACACACACACACACACACACACACCATCCTCTGACACAAGGGGCCTAGAGCATTGTCCCTTGAACACTTTTTCAGATGCTGGCTTATTCATAGATAGTATGACTTTCATAGACACTGTCAATCAAGCTCATGATGGGAAATCTTTTATAGTAATTAGGAATAGTATTGCCTTATTGACAACAAAACTGGTTTTAAATACAGATCAGAAATAAATGTCACAAATATCATACTTGTACTGGAAGTGTAAAATTGATATGGTATGATTAGAAGGTACTTTAAATCCACTTAGCCAGGTTAAATGTTTAAGAATTTGTTTTTTTTTTTCTATCTTTCAGTTACAGTAACTGAGTTTTGCATCTAAGTTTTACTCATAAATATCAGTAGGGGTCTAAATGTTAAGAAATCTTGGTATAAATTCTATGGAAAGGAGCAAAGCTGTTTCATATTTTTTTCCTGTCAATTTTAGGTTCTATGACTATGTATGTTTTAGTGCTTCATTAACCCTTACATTTATCATGCATTATAGGGATTGGTAGTTTTTATAGCTATGTAACACATTACAGTATAATTTGCTAATATGTAATTATATCCTTCTCAGATGGGAATATTTTTATACTGTCTTTTTCATTATCTTTCAGCTGTATACATAGTACATTGTATACTGATTTTAAGGAACATTTTGCTGTAATTAAAAATAACAATTTACTTTAATCTATTATTGCTTAAAGTTACAAGGTATACAGAATTTAAAGATTGGTTAGGAGGAAGTGAGAATGAAACAAATTGTTTTAGATTCTTAAACATCATTCCAAATTGATGTGCTTGAAAACATGATTGGCTCTTAAGATTACAGAACATGTTTTTCAAAATTAAATTGTCTTCAGAGGGTAATGCTATTGTGGAAGTGCAATTATATATAGTAATTCTATAGTAATTATATGATTGTAAAGCCAATGATTTAAAATCTATCAGTTCAGAAAGGGTTCTAAAAAATTTAAGCCATTAGTTTAACGAACTTTGACACATGTTGCTTTGTCTTAATACTATTGACACATCTGGCAATAAAGTAAAATAAAACAACTTTTGAACATGGGGACTTGGTTAAACCAATATAAATTCTAACATGTAGCAGTGTTTTATTTAGTGCAACATTACATATCGACTTATAGATATTATACCTCAAGCTTCATTATAATAACTAGTTTAGCATAGTTTTAGGAGTTTAACTGTAAAATAATTAGAATGTTACATTAACATATAATATGTAAAACCTAAATTTGTACTTACAGTCAATATGTATATTTATACCCACCGTCAGGCCCGTTTACATTCACATAGCAGTGTAGATGGGCCTTAGTATAACTGAAAATCAGGCCCACTAACTTTTTATTTGTTATTTAATATTGAGAGGTTGAGAGTTAGAATCCTGGGAAACAGAGTTGTGCAAAATATTCATGTGAAACTGAACATATCTAAACTGTCAGTTTTTCAGTTCACAGTGGTTCCATGTAAACAGTATTTTCTGGAAAATGTTCAACGCTGGGAAGACATTCTTTCCATTCCCTGGATGTCAGTGAAAATTTGATTGCATTCTCATGAGGCATTTTCAGATTTTGAGCTTGGTTGGTTAAGATTCCTCACATGGTATTACTTCATGCTTCCTGATTGGCTGAACCTATGTCCTTAAATCAAACACGCATAGTCTGCTAAGGACTGTTTTGGCAGCGAGAGTGACCCCGATTGATGGTGTTGCATCAGGCATTGCATAGTGAAGTTCCCAGGTCTGGCTCAATCCTGTGAATGCATGAATCTCAAGGGCAGTCCTGCAGGCAGCTCGAGCTGGTAGAGAGTTTGAGATCATGGTGTGCTGGGGTGTTGTTGTCATTCTGGAACCATGGTCAAGGAGTATGCAAAACTGATTTTTAATATAATGTGTGATTGAAGGAAGGCCAGATCTTTGAGAGATGATGACATTTTACACAAAGTTAAACCACTTTATGCTAAGGATTTGGCATGCACAGTGCATGTGGAATGCCTCTAGCTGCTCCAACTCTGCCTATAAGAGAGTACAGGTTTCTGATCCATATAGCAATAAAGGCATCACACAGGTTTGATAGATCCTGAACTTTGTCTAAGTGCAAAGACATTTTTGCATCCATAAGCGAGATATGGACTTCATGCAGAAAGTGGTGAGACCTACTTATTGAAGAACATCCATTTTGCTGCAACTATTTGAACACTGCTTGCAATGTAGGTGGATGAACTCTCCACAGTACTTGACCCCACCTACACCGCAGGTTCTTGTAGCCCAGTTCTGACATTTTGGACTTTGGTCTTTTGCCATGAGATGTTCAACCCCATACTGAGGACGTGCAGCTGAAGGTGCAGCTGAAATTCTCTGACTGTGCATTAAAGTTTATCTTTATCCCTTTTCAGATTCTGCTAGGTTCTGTTTTCAAGCAGATGTATTTTGGGTTTGGTTTAGTTCAGATCAAATTGTGTAATCTTTCAATCTAATTTTTCTTTCCTTTTTTAAAAATGGAAAAAAACAAATATATTCAATATTATTATTGGAAATTTAAATTCACAAACATTTATAAAGTCAAAAGTTACTATGGCAAATTCTGCTCTCATTTACATGGCAGCCCACTGATTTCTGTAGTTTCTGAGGACAGAATTTGATTTCCAGAGCAACTGTAACTTGTATTCATAGAATTGTGTGTTCCTCTATATAGTCTGGCTGTCAGTGTGTACTCCAGGTACTCCTGGATAGCTACTGCAGTGATGCTCCCCAGCTCTTTGCCTCTGTGCTCAGAAGCAGAGGTTCACCAGGCACATGCATAAAGGAGCAGACCACGCTTGAAAATGACACAAAGAAAACTTTTACCTGCCCCCAAAACTTGGAAAAGGCAGAAAATTACAGAACAGTTCTAAGCCTGGTGGAGCTACAGATTCTTCTTCAAGTGATGTCCCTATCGGTGATCCACTGTAGGTGCGGCAGCACCCCATGCGCCTGGGATCGGAGATATTCATCAGCCGTGCCTGTTGGACCGCACATGCATACCTCCCCCCTCTCACACCGTGTGTGTGTGTGTGTGTGTATATATATATATATATATATATATATATATATATATATATATGCCCCCCAGTTCCTTCTTTATCGCCTTTTGGTCTGAGACGGAATCCACAGCAGAGACCATTTCTCCTTTTTCCCTCATTAGAAAAGTGCCTTACCTGTCTGTTTTAGCACAGTTTAGTACTTCTTCTTTGTCTTCTTCTTTCCTCTATGATTTTTTTTGTTTGTTTCCGCTTTACCTTTATTGTTACCTCATAGATTAGGTTTTTGTTTCCCTGCTTCTTGCCCTTCCCAACCAGGAAGCATTTTTCCTCACCCTTATGCCTGGATCTCCTGGGTTTAAGAGGTGTGTCTCTTGCCGGAATGCCTTCCTGGTAATGAACAGACACCCGCAGTGTATTCGCTGTCCGGGAGAGGGACACCTCCCACAAAAGTGTTCCCACTGCCACAACTTGACCGCTGGGGCCAGAAAAGACTGGGACATTCAGTTATGACTTGCATCGGACACAGGCCAGGACTTTCCCCCTGTGCTGCTTTCAGGCTCTGCCAGGTCATCCACCGTTCCCCATTCCTTGCATCCCTCTAAGAGAAAGTTGTCCCTTTCGCACTTTGATGAGAAGAAATGGGCTCCCTCCTCACACTGTGAGGCACAGCCCACCAGAACACCTTCCCATGTGAGGTCAGTCGCCTCAACATCATCTGACAGTGGACATAGCTCCAGGGCCCATCTGAGTATCTCTGGTACTGGCATGAAACTATGGCCTAAGGACCCTAGCCAGACAGACCTACAGCCCTCGGTACCGTCTCTCAGCTCCAGAGACTGAGACAGACTGACTTGGGAGATATGGCACCAACAAAACCAGTATCCTTTTCAGCACTGCCAAAGTTGTCAGCACCGACCAAGTGCTCTGCACCAGTGAAGCCATCAGCACCGAGCAAGTCCTCAGCACCAAACAAGTCCACGGCACTGACCAAGTCTTCAGCTCCACTTGTTGGCTGTTCAAGAGAATGCATCTCTCACCCAGCACCAAGTTGTGCACCAGTACCAATGATGCTCCTTCCTCCTCCCCAGGAATTCAGATACCCTAGAGACCTGCTTGTATCTGACATGCCTGAGTCACCTCTGCTCAGACATGACCTCCCTGCACTTCCACCTTCCTCTCCAGACTCTCAGCATTCCTTCATTTCCCCTGCACCAAGGATGGCACCCCCTTTTCCCCAGCAACAAAAAGGAAGAAGAGGAGGAGTAGGAGTGCTCCATCGCACCCTCTTATTCGAGACAGGCTCCAACGACTTCATCTACACATCCTCACTATTTGCAATCCACATCCTGGTATGGACCACTGTGGATGCAACCACACGTTCCACTTCCTCCACATTGGCCATATTGGGATCCTTGGGCCATCTACAGGGCACAATTCGGGAAGCCTTCCATTGAACAAAGCCGGAGACTTACACCTCTCCCTTCTCCATCGGTTGTTTGCCCACCAGAGACTGACTCTTCCCTGGTACTGGCTGAGGAGGAAGAAAAGGAGGAGGAAGCTCCATCAACACTACATTTCTCTTCTTCTTCCCACCATGAGACCAGGGCCAGCTCCAGGTTTTCTGCCGCCCCAAACGGCAAAAAAAAAAAAAAAAAAAAAAAAGCAGCGGCAGCGCAATCGCGCCGCTCCATTCTTCAGCGGCAGTTTGGTGGCGGGTCCTTCGCTCCCTCTCTTCCTCTTCGGTGGCTCTTCGGCGGCAGCTCAAAGAGGACTGAGGGACTTGCTGCCGAATTCCCATCAAAGACCCAGACGTGCCGCCCCAATAGCGGGCGGAGTGCCGCCCCTTTGTATTGGCTGTCCCAAGCACCTGCTTCTTTAGCTGGTGCCTGGAGCCGGCCCTGAATGAGACTATCTATGGGTGCTCCACCATCTGCCCTCCTGCTTCATAGCTGACAAACAAGTTCTGCAGCAAGAAGGAACTGGGGGGGGTCAGTTGGACTGCACAGTGCTATATATACGTCCTGCTCATGGCGCTTGAGGTGGGAGGGGTGCATGTGTGGTCCAACAGGCACTTCTGATGAAGATCTCTGATCCCAAGCATAGGGGGTGCTGCCACACCTACAGTGGAGCACCCAAAGCGAAACACATCTCGAAGAACCTCAGGGTGAGTAACCTCTTCCCATGCAGATAAATACGGTTAAGGAAAGTAACTGTGTAATTTTCTTTCATTTAACCAAACTTCTTCGGTTTTAAAATTGTCTTTGAAACTGTTTTATGTGAATCTCATTACTCACGGGGTGTTAGTCTCTGACTATATGGAGAAAATAGGTTCTGGAGAGAAATAGGAATTTCTCATTTGCCATATATAGGTTACCTACTGAAATGTGCCCACAGCTAAACACATCCCATATAGCTGTAAGTACTACTTTATATTACTACTTTGAAGTTGAGAGTAGTGAGTATCTAAAGCACCTCTGGACCTGCTTAGCACTTATGAGCTTAAGCCAGAGATACTCCTAGGCAACTATAAAAGAGCAGATTGGACCTTTGGTTTACTGTATATATTTCAAAATATAAGGATTGAGACATAATAATTTGCATCTCTAAAAGTCTAAAATAAATAAATCATCTGAAATACATGGTCAGCACAAAATTGAAAAAAAATGTTTAGAGACTCTTGAATCTTAAAAATAAAGCCCCAAATATTTGCAACCAATGATTGAATTAACAACTTCAATGTTAAATATGTGAGGGATTCTGTTGCATATATAATTTAGTGTGGTTATAAGACTGAAAAGTGATTCACAGTTTAATCTTTAGTCAGGAGAGAGGATTTTTATGTTCTGTGTTAAAGCTGCTTTGGCAGGAGCACAGCTTGTACTGCAGTGTTAAATATAATGAATGATTTCAGCATGGACTAGCTAGTTCATAAGCATCTAATAAAGGTTACTAAACAGACTAAGAAATTGAGAGTGAAAGCCAAATAAGTTCTATTTTGAATTAAGAGTAATGTGAAAAGAGGGCATTGCAGTTCTCAGTTATGATTACATCTGGCTGTTATATTATCCCTTATAATTTGCTTTCTAAGACAGAAGTGAGAAACTTGTGTTTTGGGTAGATGAATGGAAATACTCTCAGAGCCACGAGTCTATAGACAATCAGTGTTTTCACTTGGGAGACAAAACGCTAAGGCACATGTGAAATGAAGTTGCAAAATCTCTGCAGAAACATTAAGAACTGTAAAAACCTGAAGATACATTCTTATTTATAACAGATTTTCTGTTTGCAAAAGGCCAATTCATGTAGTTCTTGAATTGGAGTGAGCACTTAATTGATGAAAATGGAAGTTTTGCCTCAGCGAGGATTACAGATAGATCCTAAGAGATGAAAATAGTAGCAGTTAGGGATTTAGGAGTAGTCTACATGCAAAATTGCACTGGTTTAACTAAAGGTGTGGTTTTAAAATTATTTAGAAAAAACGGGTGTAAAAAGCTTTGTAGGCTCTCTTATTTTTTATTTAAACTAGATTTAGGTGGGTTTATCTTAAGTAGATTAGAATGAGGTTTAAAGTAAAATGAAATGAGTATCCACATAGTGGTTTGTATTGGTTAAACTAAGCTGGTTTAACTAAACTGGTGCAAATTTGTGTGTAGCCAAGGTCTTAGTGGGAGACTTTTAAAGGCAGTTTGGGCACTCAGACAATGGCAGTTGGATGCCTCAGTTATTCTTTGTGCCTTTGAAAATCTCCCCCACTGGCCTAAAGATGTCTTATAGGAGTTTGGAGTAATTTGAGTCTTATGGGAGTTTGAAGTAATAAAAGCAAAGGGTGCCAAATTCCTCATGTTAAACCACCTGTTCTATGTACACCAATGAGAAGAAACTCCCTTTCTAAACCAACATTAATAGGGGACAATTTTGAAAACTGGGAGGATGCTGTATATAGGACTGAGCAAACCAGACAATCCTTATTGACTTTTTACTCTGGCAAAACAGGATTTAGTCCATTTACTTCAGTGGGCGTTTTCATGAACAGGGAGGGAAGAACTGAGTCCAGAGAAAGGGTGATCTGCAGTAAATTCAAAACAAAGCACCTTTTCTTTTTCCCAGGTTAGACATCTACAGCAAAACCTGATCCTACAGCTTGAAAATTACAATTATGATTTGATAATGTTACTCCTTTCAAGTCAAAGTATACCAGTTATCAGATTTACACATAATCATAACGGAGCAGAATGAGAAAAAAAGAATATTATTTTATGAAGCAATAGTAAAACATTGATTAATGAATTACATGACTAGAGATATGAAACAGGGTTGCTAATTCATGGAAAACAATGAAAAAGGTTGCATTAGTCTGTATTAATGGTGCCAGGCTTCTGGCTGGATTTATGCAAATGAATAAACAATTGGCTTGCTCCTAAACCCATTGAAGTCAATGGCAAAACTCCCGTGGCTTCAGTGAGGGAAGGACTGGAGCCAATATCTGATCCACTTGGGAGAGTTTGATAGTGGGAACTAGGTCTAACTATCCAAAGGACTAATCCAATGTGGAAGTGGTAGACGCTTCTGATTGTTTCATATACATTAGACAGCAATTGAACCTGCTGTCTCTCAAGACAGATCTTATTTTAATTGGTGATTTTGCTTTCTCTCTATCTCAGTTCAGAATTCCCCTAGCTCATGGATTTTTGGCACTCTACTCAAGCCCTAGCCCCACCCCAAGTTCCATTCCAACTGCCACAGCTCAGCTCCCCCTAGAATCTTCTTAATCACTTCTTTTCAGTCAACAAAGGAGCTCCTGTCAGGAGCTGTGCACTGGATTTTTTTTCCTGGTTTCTTCAGCCCTTACTACGACTCAGTCTTATATTAGTCTTGCCTTATTCAGTACTTCTAATTAATCAGGTTTTTATCTGGTTCGACACCTTTGGTCTCAAAATTTAGTGGTGTTCCCCTTTTAACACTTGTTAGGTTTTCTTTAGTTAAACATGTGGTCTGATGCAAGCCTGAAGCCTGCGAGAGAAGCAAAGTAACTGAGTAAGCTCTCTGTTGGCATCTGTTGGAGAGCAAGGGGAGTTGACTGAGTGAGATAGTACCTAATTTAAATATTAACTATGAATAGTTTGGGGACATTGGGGTATAATTTGGCTAAAGTTTTATACTTGGGGCAGATATTTTGGAAATCATCCTGTTAGGAACCACCTGGGCAAGGCCTGTATAATGGGTTTGGGATTACCCCGATTAAGACTGATGTTTGCCGAGGTTTGGTGAGAGGCCCTGGACAGAGCCAAAGAGTGGGAGAAAAGCTGTCTGTTATGGATTTGTTGCTGGGAGCATCTCTCTGAGTGGTAGAGACTCTGTGTAGGGTCCCTTATATCAGTGATGTCTTTGTTAAACAACTGAGTGGAGCGTAGCAGCTGTATGCTGTGAGGAGAGCACAGCAGCTAATCTGATCCAGGTTTGAGAGCTACAGCCTTAGCAGAGCACCAGACCTGGTCCCCAGCTGAGAGCTATTGTATACAGACAGAATGGAATAGGAGTTCCAGGCCAGGTGAGAGCTACCAATCAGAGCCAAAGGATGGAGCAAAGTGGCAGTTTGGCCCATTAGCAGTGCTTAGTGTGGAGCAGCATTACTGAGGGCTGAATGTACGGAGAGTAGCAGATTGGCAATGGAGGGAGCAGATCTCCATCTGCCTAAGAACTCTAGTGAGAACTCCCTAACCAAGCATTACACATGAATGTCACTACAGCAGGTCAGGTAACAGAACCCCAGCTGTACTTCAGCTGTCTGGACCCAG
The DNA here is from genome assembly GCF_002925995.2 of Terrapene triunguis. Classification (NCBI taxonomy): domain Eukaryota; kingdom Metazoa; phylum Chordata; order Testudines; family Emydidae; genus Terrapene; species Terrapene triunguis. The sequence goes on along the minus strand of NW_020664419.1, from coordinate 38,972,561 downwards.
GTTCTCTTGCGTCTTCCTGACCAACTAACTGTGAGTGCGGAGCTGGGGAAATGGCAATGCTGCATCAACCACTCATAGCTATTCTGAGGACGGGCGTAGGTTGGAACTGCTACTCATGCATCTTGGGGTAGAAGTGGTAGAAATTGTAAAGCTATAAGGTTGAAAACAAGCTTACCCTGTCATTGTCCTTCCCTCTTCCTAATAATGATTTCCTGTTAAAAAACCCTGGTCACTGTGCTTGCAAGTGAGGAATAAATTGCCTATCAATGGCACCCAGAGTGATTTATATGCATAGGTTCCCAGGTTACTGGGTTGGGGCTTGAGCCAGAGTTATTTAAGTGTTAGAAAAAACCCTATAAAGCGAGGACCTGCTCCTTTATGCTGCCAGTGCCACTGGCAAAGGAGTTACATCTTGTTGGGTTTTCTTTAGTTAAACATGTTGGTTTGATGCACGTGCTCCTTCCCTAGTTTGTCTGTGGAAGTTCAGAATCTGAGATGCAGTTGATGCTTAGGAAGATTCTTTAAGTGCCTAAAAGTTCATTATGAGTTGTTAGTACTTCCGGTACCCAGCTCCTGCAGACATTCTTTGGAAAGCTCCACAGCTGGAGCTCCAGAACTCAGACAACACTGTAGTAAGATGAGTCCCTGAAACATTATTGTATCAGAGGCCTGGTATGAGGCCTAAGGCCTGAACTAAAATAATGGTCAAGACTTTGCTAACTTAACATAAAGCAAAGTTAAGCTGTGAGCCAGAGGCAGGCCCTGCTCACAGAAGCTGGCAAGGAAAGGGCTGATGCTGCAAAAAGAGACATACCTAAAAGGTACTGGACACTAGATATCAGAACATTCACATACTTGCACATTCCACACAGATAACAAGGAACAGGCTGACCCATCCTAAAGACAGGGTCAAAAGGGTAATATGATGGATAGAGTTGTTTTGTTTGAACCAACATGTACAAGGTGAGAGGCAGCACCTTACTGCGTAGAAGGGTTGTACCTTACTACGTAGGGGGGTTGCACCTCAATACATCAGGAGTGATGTGTAACTTGTTTGTACCTGTGTATAAGAATGCATCCCTGGGGTGGTGTCTTTGTCTGGCCTAGGGGGCAGTGGAGAGTCCCGCCACTGACTGAGCCAGTCCATTGTCAGGGGGCACATATTCGTAGTATGTCCTGTAGAGTCTGCAGGGAACTATTACTGTGCTTTGTTTGACAATAAACCTGGCCGGTTGCCTTTGTACCTTCTTAGAGTCTGTGGTCATTGGGGGTTCTCTCGGGGTCTGCTGTGCCAGCGAGTTCCGCACGCACACAGCCGACTGATATCAACATTGAACAGAGCAGAGCACCACACCGGTAGCGTCTGATGACAAACACTACTGTAGGTATATGTGTTACAGAAGGAATGTGTACATCACCTCTGAATCATGTCATCATGGAAATCTCTTTCAGGAAAAGATGCCACAGGAAAACAAATCTCTGCTACCAAACAGATTAGTACTTAGTCTAAAAATAAATAATAGACCTTTATGTGCACAGGGGGGTACTTCCCAAGCATTGGAAGTGTCATAGATTCACTCCAGGAGAACAATACTGTCAATTTGTGTCTCACCTTGTGGGCTGGTACCAGTGTCAAGCATCTTCCTGAGACAATAGCAGTATTCTGAGTGCTCAAGCTTGAAGGCCATGTGCTCCCCTGCAGGAAGACTGGCTGATCAGGGACACCACTCTTGCAGATGTCAATAGATAATCTGTGTCTAAGTTGGATGTTGAAGACACTAGGAATGATGATAAACTCACCGAAGTCCTATCTTGTTGCCAGCAGATAATTGGATAGGAGTCCTTCTAGACAAGGCTTAACTCAACTCTTAACTTAGTAGCAGTTACAGATGAAACATTATCTGTTCTTAGTATAGAATTGTATTCAAGAACCAAAGTGGGACAATTATAAAATTATTATATTCTCAGTCCTAGTGATCCAATCTTGCTATTCCTCTTCAGACAAACTCCTACTGAAGTCAGACAATTATGTAATAACCATTTACTGAAGTGGTAGTGGTAATAAGTTCAAGGCAAGAGGGAGAATACTGTCTGCAGTGTGGGCCATTGAAAATTAACATGTGACTTCATTCTGGATGCCAGAGTACAGAGAGATCTTTGACAGAAGTGACATTGACACAGTGTATTGTTTTGCCTCTGGTCATGTGGCATCCCTGCACTTCGTTTCATGTAGCTGTTCATACATAGCTGTCATGCAACAAAGGACTGGAGGAATGACAGTGTAATTCTCTGGTGAAATTAGGCAGTTTATTCTTTCCAATGGTCTAAAGCTACAGTTCTTAAAAGATACTATTTTGTGGGTGGTATATGGTTCATTAAAGATTTATCCGTGTAAGTGGCTTTTCCAAACACCCATGCAGTTTCCAGCTATTCTAAATAAATAAAAGTGTTTTTTGGCAAAAGGAACACCTGCCTATGGATATCGGTTACTCTTCCTCTTTGCTGCCTTTAACAAACATACTCTTCTGTACTGAATAACCTTTTAAATGTAGTATCATTAATTAATGTTTCATTGCTGTATGTTAGAGAACAGATCAGGAAGAGGGTTTTTGTTGTTGTTGTTGTTCATTGACATCTGGTCAAACAAAGCAAGGTGGAACCTTCTGACATTACCTATCCAAGGATCTGAAAGGGAAGGCTGTTTCACACAATAGGCCCCATCATGTATTTCTGCAACTCACTATTCCGGCTTGTCTCAAAATAAATAATCTGTACTGATTAATTATCTTCTTAAAAATAAACAGTAATTATAGCGTGTGAGTCATTTTCAATGTTATTATGATACTGCTTGCCGTAATTCACCTGCGTGTACATGTGTTTGCATGCTCTCTATCTCTGTTACATTCTAAACCAAACTTCTCTCCTTGACCTGTGGGTTAGCTTGCTGGCCAAGTGGACCAATCTAGGAACATTTGTCTTTTTATGAACTCCATCACCTTGGGTCATCATTTCCTATATAGAAGTCCCTATTATACCACCCATTCACGGCTATTCTCTGCCTATAAGCTGAAAAAAGTGTTCATAAGTGTTTTCTGTACTATTATTATTGTTTATAAAGTGTTGTGGAATCTACCAAATAGTATCCCAAATCTGAAGAGTATACTTCAGGGTCCCTAGCAACTCACAGAGGTAAGTGTTTTGACTCAGGTTGTAAGGACTTCTCTCTGTGAAAAGTGTAGTCTGCTTACTTTTGTCACCTAGCCTATGTCTGAATGTTCAGCTGCTGCCAATATAACCCTGTTTCCCATGTGATTTCAGGCAATTTCAGGAGTGGCAGTCAGGATAAGATGTTTAACAAAGACCAGGGTCTAGATCCTACCCTATGGTAAAACTGCTGTGCCCAACTATACTTTTATGTAAATACACTAAATTGTGTTAAAGTTGAAAAATACATTGCACTATAGAATACAGAAATCATATACCTATTTTTACCCAGGATTGCTTTTGTATTCTCAGATCTTTCTCATTCAACAATATGGCTATACTTTAAGTAAACAACACATCTCAGGCTAGTCATATTGCTACTGATCAGAGTAAATTAAATAAGAAAATATTAACAGCTATTTTTAAGGAAATCTAATTATAGATAAAAAAAATTGTATATTTAGAAATTATGTTGATGTCAGTCACTAAAACACCTGTATTAATTATATCAGTAAAATAATCAATTAAAATTAACCAAATGTAACAAAGCAAAATCTCCTGCTTGTTAACAAATCCCCTTCCTTCTCGTTAAAGTTCAGTCAAAAAGCTGGCCAAAAATAAGTCTTAAACTATGACCCAAAGGCTACTAAGCTCAGGTGCTGATCTTGGAAACAGTTTTGCACATAGTTAACTTTTTGCATAAGTGCTCCCTTTGAAGGTAATGTCAAGTCCTACTGCAGTCCGGTATAGTTGTGTGCATAAAGTTAAGCATGGATTGTAGCTTTGAGCTCTTGCAAACCACAGAAGAGTACAGGCTCCAGAGGTGTTGGCCCTGCACTGACAACTGTGATTAGCTGAAACAATACATATCTTTGGATTATTTATGCGTGGTTTTATGTATTCCAATATTTGTTTCTGCTGTTTTGTTATTGTTAATTGGTGGTTTTGGTTTCTGACATTACTTTATTCATTTTGTTAAATGTTACTTTCTACATTCAGTCAGTGAATTCATTTAATATAAATTCTACATTAGGTTAAATATTTGAGCAGTCATGATTCTATTAAAAATTTAGTTTATCTGCAGATATAGCAGTTATTGGATAAACACCAGTCTGTTATTGTGTAAATAAAAATAACACCATCAAAAATTAAGCAAATAGGATGAGGAAATTACAGCTGTTAGGTCCTTTTGTAAATGGTTTCTTACATAATTAAATTCCCTGGGTATTCTTCTGTACTAGTCTAGACATTTGACTATAATTTCTTTGATGATAACAAATGGAGACGGTGGAAGTATGATTTTTGAGTGATTTAGTTTGCCTATATAAAGAGAGCTTGCCAGTCCATAGTCCGTTTCTGTCTGAGTTTGAGTCTCCACTAGCCTGCACATGGTGTAATCATTTACAGCTATGTGAAGTAATTGCAAATTGGGTGTACAGTATTACCAGTCTTCTTCACTCACACTTATAGCATTTAACATCCACTTTGCACTCATAAATTCATAAATTTTAAGGCCAAAAAGGACTAATACAATAACTAGTCTGACCTCTTGCATAGAATTTCACCCATTTTCAAACCAGTCATAGTCATAGTTTACATCAGTGTGTCACAACTATGCTAGGGGCTTGCACTGATGCATCTACCAGAGTGTAAACTCTGCTGACGAGACATAAATTCTTGTAGCCTATTTTGTAGCATTTTTTCCTGTAACCTAGTTTAGACTGCTGATTCCAGTGGCCTTGGCATAAATCTCTTCCTCTTCCTGCTGTAGTAGACGAGGAGTCTTGGTGAATGGCAAAAAAAGAGAAAATATGCACAAACCATGAAAATTAGCATCCAAGGCTACACAGGTGTCATCAGGGAAAAGTCATGCAGATTTAAGCATGTCGGGGATTTTATCTGGACTACCGGTCTTAAGAAGAATGGAGAGTGCACGAGCATTACTGGGACACATTGAGTATCTTTACTATGCATCTGGGATTGAGCCTCCAAGCCTGGGTTGACAGATTTGTGCTAGTGAGGATCACGCTAGCATGTTAAAAATAGCTGTGTTAATATTGATTTGATGTTGTAGCTCGAGCTGGAGCTTGCCTCCTATAAACAGATGCATATCTGCGTGTTTGTCTAACGGTTAATTTTGTATGATATACCTGGTCATCAAGAGAATTTGTATGTGAGTGAGCAAAAACTTACATAATTCCAGTGCTTCTTGACTAGAGGTCAGGTGTTCATTCAGACCTGCAGCTTTCTCCTCCCAATGATGCAATATGGGGAAGAGAATAAGGGAAATCTTCAGGCCTGCAAAGGGCGGCCTGGAGTGCTGGACAGCCTCGTGGGTAGAGTGTGGGGCTGGGGAGACAGTGCTTCCTCCCACGTGGCTGCCTTGACAGGCAGGGTAGAGATCCTTCCCCTCAGCTAGAGAGGCGGCTAGCTCCTGCCACTTTGCCAGTCAGCCCTGAACTGAGCCAGGTTCTCTTCTTTTCTCCCCCTCCAGGCCTGGCACTGGCTGCAGGTATAACTGGATGGGGCCAGCTGAGCTTAGAGGCTCTCTTTAACACCTGATGTGCTGGCTGGCGGTTGCTCTGCTTCATTACAGGACCTTTATGTATTCATGTGTTGTGTGAAAACTTGGGTCTGCCAGTTCCTCACCACCCATTCTGCACTCCAGATTAAGGAGCAGGTGGCAGTCTCAGAGCCTTCACCTCCTGATTCCAGTGATGCAATAAGGGGTGTGAAAATCTCCAGTCCTCCAGTGCTATGAGAGCATTTGAGTGTTGCCCAATTTTATTACCCCAAATGGGACAATTTTGTTTACCCTCTGCCAGCAGGTGTCTGCTTCCTGGACTTCCCAGTCCTTAGATCACCCTACCACAAATCATTTCACTGTTCATGCTTCCTGGGTTGAAATAATAACATTTACTTGTTTCTGTGCCGTGTCATTAGAGGAGTGATTCTTAATGAGGAAGCAGAAACATCTGGTAGCTTTGCCTTGTTTCATAAGAAGCCTGAGTAGCTTCTGCTTTTATCTTTTCATATTGTCCACATTTTTCACCATGGTGAGATGATGACTCTTGTACTGAATGCTTAGGCTGAATCCAGGTGTATAATCATAGAGTTTACACAAGTAAATACCAGTCTGTCACTTATAAGGTGAAAAAAACTACATTCCTTATTTCTGATATTATTTTACTCCATCTTACAGAAAAAAAGACAACAGGAAAATTCTATAGGTAAGAATGTATGCTCATTCTTGGTATGGATATCAATAGAGTCTCTCCATTGACTGGTTTCAGAGTGGTAGCCATGTTAGTCTGTATCAGCAAAAACAACGAGGAGTCCTTATGGCACCTTAGAGACTAACAAATATATTTGGGCATAAGCTTTCGTGGGCTAAAACCCACTTCATCAGATGCATAGAGTGAAAAATACAGTAAGCAGAATATAGATTCGTAGATTCTAGGACTGGAAGGGACCTCGAGAGGTCATCGAGTCCAGTCCCCTGCCCGCATGGCAGGACCAAATACTGTCTAGACCATCCCTGATAGACATTTATCTAACCTACTCTTAAATATCTCCAGAGATGGAGATTCCACAACCTCCCTAGACAATTTTATTCCAGTGTTTAACCACCCTGACAGTTAGGAACTTTTTCCTAATGTCCAACCTAGACCTCCCTTGCTGCAGTTTAAGCCCATTGCTTCTTGTTCTATCCTTAGAGGCGAAGGTGAACAAGTTTTCTCCCTCCTCCTTATGACACCCTTTTAGATACCTGAAAACTGCTATCATGTCCCCTCTCAGTCTTCTCTTTTCCAAACTAAACAAATCCAATGCTTTCTTCATAGGTCATGTTCTCAAGACCTTTAATCATTCTTGTTGCTCTTCTCTGGACCCTTTCCAGTTTCTCTACATCTTTCTTGAAATGCGGTGCCCAGAACTGGACATAATACTCCAGCTGAGGCCTAACCAGAGCAGAGTAGAGCGGAAGAATGACTTCTCGTGTCTTGCTCACAACACACCTGTTAATACATCCCAGAATCATGTTTGCTTTTTTTGCAACAGCATCACACTGTTGACTCATATTTAGCTTGTGGTCCACTATAACCCCCAGATCCCTCTCTGCCGTACTCCTTCCTAGACAGTCTCTTCCCATTCTGTATGTGTGAAACTGATTTTTTCTTCCTAAGTGGAGCACTTTGCATTTGTATATATATTATAGCACATGAAAAGATGGGAGTTGCCTTAGTAGGGGGTCAGTGCTAACAAGGCCAATTCAATCAAGGTGGATGCCGCCCATTTCCAACAGTTGACAAGAAGGTGTGAGTATCAGCAGAGGGAAAATTACTTTTTGTAGTGACCCATCCACTCCCAGTCTTTATTCAGGCCTAATTTGATGGTGTCAAGTTTGCAAATTCATTCCAGTTCTGCAGTTTCTTGTTGGAGTTTGTTTTTGAAGTTTTTTTGTTGAAGAATTGCCACTTTTAAGTCTGTTATTGAGTGTCCTGGGAAATTGAAGTGTTCTTCTACTGGTTTTTAAATGTTACAATTCTTGATGTCTGATTTGTGTCCATTTATTCTTTTGCGTAGAGACTGTCTGGTCTGGCCAGTGTACATGGCAGAGGGGCATTGCTGGCACATGATGGCATATATCATATTGGTAGATGTGCAGGTGAATGAGCCCCTGATGGTGTGGCTGATTTGATTTAGAAAAGATACCTGTGTGACCTTATAATATAATTTAGGAATTTTTAAACTATGTATACATGGTTGGCTTTGAACTTCTATTAGGATTATTGGAAGTTGATGATCATACCATATGTCATTCAAGAGGACATTTTCTATGAATTTGAAATAAGGTATTATATTTTACCTGCGAACTTGATGTCACAATACTTTTGATATTCTTAATATCCATCTTCTTCAGTGAGTATTTCTACGAGGATAGAGAGATTTCCAGCAATAGGGAAACTGATTCTATATTATTTTACTCATATGGTGGATCAACAGAGTGCTCTGACCAAATGACTATTAATTATCATCACAAATGACTCTGAATTGCCGCTATGAATGACAATGAATAGTTCTTCTCATCCTCTGCCCTTTTTGTGAATCTAATCGTGCTTTCCATTGCTTTTCTCAAAATAACTGAAAATCTAAATGAAATTTTTTGGGTTGAAAAAAAGATGTTTTGTTTTGACATTACCAAAATGTTTCAACTTTTTCTGTTCAGTTGAAGCTAATTTGCAAACTCAATACAAATTTATGAATGGTTTTGGTCGACCTGAAACTGCATTTTTCAGCGAATAAATTATTATTCAAAAAAATTTCACACAGCTGTAATTCTGATATATTTGTGTTTAAAGTCTCAACCTTAAATTTCCATTAACAAGTAATTTCCTGTAGAGCAAAATGTAATTTGAATTATCCCTATGTTATGGTTATGTTCTTTCCATCTGCTACGAAATGTATATCTAAATTGGCTTGATTTCAGTTTTCAGAAGTCCAAAATTAGAAGCAAAACCACTTGTGATACAGTGCTTCATAAGCTTATTTTCCATGATGATATCTCCTCTGAAACAGACATTTCCTGACATTATTTGCTGCTTGTTTTTAATGGGATCTCTGGACTGACGGTAATGATAGATCATTGCTTTCCTTTGCCTACCAAGTAATGTGCATTTTATTCTAGCTGTTCAACCTTAGAAAATATGTACATACTTATGCAAAAATTTTGTTATATGGTGAGATAGTGTTATGAATCAGTTTCTATGCTGATGTTAATTCTTGCATGCGAAATTATTTGCATTTAGTTTTCAAAGGTATTTGTGAAAGCTGGAATCAAAATTGCAAGATTCACAGAAGAAAGGTTCACACTGGGTGAAATCCTGGCCCCACCGAAATCAATGGGAGTTTTGCATCAATGAAACTAGGATTTCACCCACTGTGTGTTAAGTATTCATGCTCATTAATATTTTACCTATATAGCTATGTATGTGGCAAGAAAACACTGCCAACTAAGCAGCAAATAGTACAGTAACTCCTCACTTAACGTTTCAGTTAATGTTTCATTAGTATGTTGCTGATCTATTAGAGAACATACTCATTTAAAGTCGAGCAATGTTCGGTTATAACTTTGTTTGGCTGCCGCCTGCTAGTAGGTAACTACTTTGTGACGTAAGCCAAGTGATGCTCCCGCTTCAGTGTGGCAGCCATTGTTGTTTACGTTGTGTCAGTACAGGTATTCCCTGAACATTTCTAACTCATTGTGATTGTATCTCCAGCATCATGAGTCAAAAACGCCCAGCAGGTGATAGTGGAGTGCCTAGCAGTAGCAGTAAGAAAACCAGGAAAACCATTAGTTTGGGTACTAAATTAGATGTTTTAAGGCATTTTGATGCATGCAAGCATGCGGTAGACATTGGCATCGCTCTAGGTCTTACTCCGACCACTGTGAGAAAAATTCAGAATAATGCTGACAAGATCAGGGCTAGTGCTCAGTGTGCAACACCACTTAGTGCTACTACAATAAGTCGATCAAGAAGTAGTTTGATGGAAAACATGGAGCGTCTTCTCTCAGTGTGGATAGAGGACCAAAACCAGCGGAACATACCTCTACGTTTGCTAGTGATACAAGCTAAGGCAAAAAGTTTGTATAACAATTTGAAAAGAGATCAAGGTGAAGGATCACAGATAGAGACGTTCATGGCAAGTCGGGGATGGCTTGATCAGTTCAAGAGGCACTTCCACCTGTATAACATCAAGATGTCCGATGAGGCAGCTAGTGCAACAGCTAAAAAATTCTCCGACTATCTCAAGAAAATAATTGAGGAAGGCAGCTATTCACCTAAGGAAGTCTTCAATGTCGATGAAACGGGCCTCTACTGGAAGAGGATACCTGAATGGACTTACATTTCCAGAGAGGAGAAGACAGCGCCTGGATTTAAAGCAGCTAAAGACCGCCTAACCTTGCTTCTAGGTGGTAATGCTGCCGGAGACATGAAGATGAAACTGCTGACAGTGTACCACTCTGAAACACCATGAGCTCTCAAGGGATTTTCAAAGGAACACCTTCCAGTCATTTGAAGATCCAATAAGAACGCATGGATAACTGGAGCTATTTTTTTCAGACTGACTCTCTATGCCAGTGGTGGGCAACCTGTGGCCCATCAGGGTAATCTGATTGTGGGCTGCGAGACATTTTGCTGATGTTGACCATTCGCAGGCACGGTCCCCCGCTGGCCACCACTTCTTGCAGCTCCCTTTGGCTGTGAACCGCGGCCACTGGGAGCTGCAGGAGGCTGTGCCTGCGGACGGTCAAAGTCAGGAAAATGTCTCACGGCCCACAATAAGATTATCCTGATGGGCTGCATGTGGCCCATGGGCCACAGGTTGCCCACCACTGCTCTATGCCATCCCTGCATGGAAGAAATACTGTGCCAAGGTAAATCTTGATTTCAAGATTTTATTACTTATTAATAATGCACCGGCTCATCAAATTAACCTGGATGACCTGTGTAGAAACATCAAAATTTGTCTTTCTGCCACCTAACACCACATCACTCATCCAACCCATGGACCAAGGAGCCATCGCTGCATTTAAGACATATTACTTACGCCGTACTTTCTACCAGCTCATCAGAGGCACCAATGGGGAAGGCAATTGATTCGGCAATGACTACAACATCCTCAATGACATTGGTGAGTCCTGGGCTGAAGTTACTCAGGCATGCATGAATGATGTGTGGGGCCTGAATATGTAAATGACTTAAAAGGATTTAAAGATGTTGTTCCCGCTATGAAGAAAGATATCCTCATCTTGGCCAAGAAAGTGGGTTTTGATGAGGTGGAAGAAGCTGACATTAGACAACTTCTGCAATAACATGGAAAAGAGCTAACCAATGAAGATCTGATGCAACTAGAGGTGATGAGAGCAACAGAAGAAGAGAGCCAAGAAGTAGAAGAAGAACCACCCCATCGAATTTTGACTACCAAACGTCTTTCTGAAGCTTTCCAAATGATTGAAGCTGGCTTGCAAATCCTTAATGATGATGATCCTAACAGGGAACGCAGCTCCAAAGTGTTTAGGGGAGATGGTGATGTAATGAATTGCTATACATAAATTTACCAAGGGAAAAAAAGGAAAGCAAAACAACGATCTCGAGATGTGTTTTTTCGAGTTGGGAAAGTTCAGCAAGAGGAGAAGCCTGACGATCCACTCTCTTCCACCTTCTGACTCCACCACCTCAACCAAGTCACCATTGGTGAGTACAGTATTAAATTGTTTGTTTAAAATTATTTAAAACTTATACTGTATATGTATATAATGTCTTTTTTCTGGTGAAAAAAATTTCCCTGGAACCTAACCCCCCCATTTACATTAATTCTTATAGGGAAACTGGATTTGTTTAACATTGTTTCGCTTGAAGTCGCATTTTTCAAGAATGTAACTATGACATTAAGCGAGGAGTAGCTGTATGTTTCATATCTATGAAGTTGTTAATTACTTAAATTTCACTAGAGCAAATGAAATACTAGTGGTGATTTTATTGTGAAGTGGCACTTTTAGGTCAATAAAAGTGGCTACACCCACAGCTTCCACTACACATTTCATGGTTGCAATCTTGGATGTACATTTTTCTGTCTATGTAAGTTTGATACTACACCAGCTATGTGCTGCAAATTGTACAAACACATAGTAATAGGCAGCCCCTGCTTCAAAGAGCTTACAATCAAAATAGAGAAGGCAGACAAATGGTAGGAAGTAAGAAATATTAACTCCATTTTATAGAGTGAGAAACAGAGGCATAGAGAGATTAAGTGGCTTGCCCAAGTTCACAGAGAATTTGTGGCTGAGCCATGAATTGAACCCAGATCTTCTGAGCTACAGTCCAGTTCCTACCATCTTTTCTCTCATAGATGAAACTAATCCAAAAAGATGTTATGTTTTTAGTTGTAAAATGCGCTTCGAACATTTGGACAAATGCGCTTCGAACATTTACAGACAAATACAAATGTTAATCTTATGATATTTAATATTTTTACAGTAAGTTTAAAACAATTTGTTGTTATATCTTTTAATTATAAAGAACACTGCTCAGGAGAATTGTGATAAGAAGCCTGCAACAAAAGAGACTGGTTTGAGATTCCACTGAAGTTTTTGCTATCAGGGCAAAAGGGAATAGAAATGAGTCTGTGCAACTGTTCCCAACCACAGACCCCAGACTGTGTCCATGATAATTATATGTAGATTTGTAGTGATTGAGGAAGCCTGACCACTTGATCCTGGAGTGAAATTCAAGAAATTTTCCCTCCAACCACTGCAATCTATGAAATTCCACCCGAATATATTGTTGAGCTGCTCAAAATAACTAATTGCCCAAATAAGGGCCATATTTTACAACATGTTCAGCACGTCCCACAAGTTGCTAATTGACCTCAACTCCTATTGACTTTAGTAGACATTGAGAGTGCGCAATACCTTGCATTATTAATCCCTAAGAATGGCTATGTGGAACATCTCTGAGTCTTTTGCCAAGATTTGCATAATCTCAGTGCACCAATTTTCATATACAGATATATTTTATCTTTGCTAATGTTTGCTAATATTGAGCCTTGTGCTTCTTCAAACCTTACACTAAGTAGCACTTACTTGCATGAGAAGTGCCACTGAAATCAATGGAGAAGCCCCCATGAGTATGTGCTACTCAACATGAGCAAGGATTGCAAATAAGGCATGCTTTAACTAAGAATCTTCCATCTGTTGAACTGAAGCTAAAAACACTCTTTATATAGACATTTCAACTAGCCAAAAATAGATAAACAAAATTTACTCTTTATAGTTATATATAAATTATGTGTGTAGTGAGTTTAGAATGCCAGAAATTGAACAACAATGTAAGGGAAAATTGCAACCAAATAGTTCAGTTTGAGTATTGATTGAATACTTTTTTATCTCAAAAAGACCTGTAATCATACATGTTATTCTGTTCATAAAGGACCACTTATATAGGCATTCTGACCACACTTGATTGTATAGTTTCTTATTATATTAAGTATATATATTCTCTGTTATAAAATATATCCTGTTAAAAGAAAATTTTGAAACAGCAATAACAGTCTTTTCTTACAAAAATACTCTTGCTCCTTTCTGCATCTCCCCACTGTGTGTAGATTATCTTCAGTATGAGTCTGTCTGTTCACTTCTCTGAGTCTTGAACAGCTGTGTTCTCCTTGCAAGAATATCTGTTTTTATCCATTTTATCATGTTTGGTGCAGCTCTGAGTAGGAGGTGTAGTCTATTTTTCACAGTTTGTTTTGAAATGCACATCTTGTTTTTGTGTCATCTTTGGAATTCCTATGCCTACTTATCTCTAGATAAAAGAAAACTGTTCATTTAAGCAATAATACATGAGATGCAGTGTATTTCTGAGTGATAATTGCATGCTTTGTAGGGTATTGTAAGGCAAGAGACAAAAGGCCAAGAAACTAATAACCCAACAAAGTGAAATCACACACTAGAAATATATTGCCTGTGGTGTTTCATGGCCACTATGAAGTAATAAGGATATATTTCGTTCAAATTGTTTATAGAGATTTACTTTCTGCCATTCCCATAAGAACGGAGTGAACGGTAATATTAATAATAATTGATAACTACCGGTACCACCCAAATAATTCCATCTTTGGGCTATTTGCTTACTCTGTGCATGTCTCTACTCTGGAGATTTCAGACATTGGTGATCCACTATCAGTGTAGTTGCACCAATACACACCACTAGGGTAGACAGAGAAATACCGATAAGCCATGATTTGCACCAGTTCATTTTACACCTTTTTTAAATGGGGGTAAGTTGCACCAGGCTAAATTGTAGCGTATGATGGCCTTTTGTATATACACTATAGCTTTGCACTGGTGCAGGTACATCAGTGTTGTGTCACCAATGGCCGAAATCTCCACTGTAGACAAGAGCAATAAGTAGACAAGCTTCCTAAAGTGACTGGGGATGCAGCTGCACTGGTGGCTGTAACTCGAGCAAATTCCCAGTATAAAAAAGGGTATATGTCTGTCTCGTTTAGATTGTAAGCTCTTTTTGGTGAGTTTCTTATAAGCAAAAAGTGAAGCCTGTCTATTTCTTGGGTATTTTTAACAGCTTGTCAGCAAACACAAAACTCTGTTACAAGGACAACGTTAAAGTTGCAAAATACAACACTCAGAAGCAAAGAAATGCCAGAATTAAGGTTGCCTGTGCAACCGAAATCATCTGTCCCCTCCTTTGCTGTTTGTTTGCCTGCCTTCCCCGTCTCACCCAGGCCTCATTTGCTGTTTATTTACCTGCTTCCTTAGGAAACCCAAGCCCCAGCCTTTGGTGTTTGTCCTCTACCCAGGCCCCTTCCACTTACTTAGAATCATAGAATATTAGGATTGAAAGAGACCTCAGCAGGTCATCTAGTCCAATCCCCTGCTCAAAGCAGGACCAACACCAACTAAATCATCCCAGCCAGGGCTTTGTCAAGCCAGGACTTAAAAACCTCCAAGGATGGAGATTCCACCACCTCACTAGGTAACCCATTCCAGTGCTTCACCACCTTCCTAGTGAAATAGTGTTTCCTAATATCCAACCTAGACCTCCCCTGCTGTAACTTGAGACCATAGCTTCTTGTTCTGTCATCTGCCACCACTGAGAACAGCCTTGCTCCATCCTCTTTGGAGGATAAAGGTTGCTATCAAATCCCCCCTCACTCTTCTCTTCTGCAGACTATCTATCTCATAGAACTGGAAGGGACCTTGAAAGGTCATCAAGTCCAGCCCCAGGCCTTCACTAGCAGGACCAAGTACTGGTTTTGCCCCAGATCCCCAAGTGGCCCCCTCAAGGATTGAACTCACCACCCTCGGTTTAGCAGGCCAATGCTCAAACCACTGAGCCATCCAGTTAATAAATCTGTTTTATATTTTACCTAAAACAGTCTGTTTTGGTTGAAGTGCTTGGAAAAACCTCAGCTCAGTTTATAAAGGTTACTGTGTGTCCACTTCACACAGGGAGTGGTGAACTGGATAATGACCTTACACTGGCCAGGCCTCTGACCAGTGTAAGATGGTACAGTTCTGGGTGCAGGACTGGGGAACTGAGGGGAATTAGCTAGAGCCTCTCTATTGTTGGGTCATGAGTGGCTGGGAGAGCATTCATATAACTCAGTTGGGTTAAACTATTTCCCCATGTTTATTTTCCCCCCCTACTGCTCCTCATACCTTCTTGTCAACTGCTGGAAATGGGCCATTTTGATTACCACTACAAAAAGTTTTTTTTTTCTCTCCTGCTGGGAATAGCTCAACTTAACAGATCACTCTCATTATAGCGTGTATGGTAACACCCATTGTTTCATGTTCTCTGTGTGTATATATATATCTTCCTACTGTATTTTCCACTGCATGCATCCGATGAAGTGGGTTTTAGCCCACGAAAGCTTATGCTCAAATAAATAAATTTGTTAGTCTCTAAGGTGCCACAAGTACTCCTGTTCTTTTTGCTGATACAGACTAACACGGCTGCTATTCTGAAAACAGTTGGGTGTGTAAGTGCAGAGCCTGTCAGAAGTTTAACACCCAGGCTGGTGGGACAGAGGGCTCAGCAGTCCTACAGTCCAGGTTGTACCTCAGGGAACCTATCACATACAGGCAAGTCGCCTTCCTGGCATCAGAGGCCACTGCCCACGACGTGGTGGAGAGAGGCATCTTGGTAGGGGGCCTCTTTGCTTCCCTTGAGCCCCTGGAGAACCTGGGTATACAGGTGGTCCTTACCTCTGTCCTGCCCTTCCTCCCCAGTGCTGTTCTTCTACTTCCCCGCTCCACATTGGGAAAGCTGGTCTCCACCATCCGCCCTCTGCCTCTGGGCTGTAAGGACCCCATCCTGCATCACATCCTCTTATTTCACACACAAGTCATCATCCAGCTGCCAGCACCTCCTTCTTGAGGAGGGGAGAAGAGGCCTTCTGTAAGGCATCCAGGGCGGCCACCACTGGGCCTGCTTCCATGTCCCCCCTTCTTCCCCGCCAAAAGTCCTGTGGATGGAACTGTCCAAGGAGGCTCTGGCAGTGGTGGGGAATGAGTCCCTTACAGAGGAGGCCTCAGAGGGAGCTCCCCCAGCTTTCCTGTCATCCCATTCCCCATTGGTGCTGAGGTGGAACTTGACTTGGTCACTGACTGGGATGACCCCCCTTTTGACAGGCAGAGGCCTCCAGGCCATCCTTCAGGCGATTTAGGACATGGGTCTGACTCCTGCAGCCCAGTGGGAGGATGACCCTTTGCCAGCAGACTTTGGTCTGGACACTGTGATGGACTCTGTGGCCCTTCCACCTCCTCCCCTTCCCCAGCCTACTGCCAGGGACGCTGCCCCTGACTTTCTTCCTGGCATGCTCCCTGCCCTTTCCATCTGCCCAGCTGCAGATTGCACCATCTTGTGGCTGCCAAGCCCATTGAGGTGATGGGCAGTGCCAAGCAGCCAGGGTTAGAGCTTTCTGGCATGCCTCCTCCTGAGATGGGGGCCTCCTCCTGAGATGGTGCTTTGTATGATCCTTCATATGGCTCCTTTGAGAGATCAGTCATGACTCCACTTCTTCTACTCTCTGGAGAAAAAGAAGAGTGTCAAAAAAGCATATCACATGCCTTCTGGCAGAGGATGGCACCCCTCTCACGGATCTGATGGATGCATGGAAGGGCCATGTGGCAGTCTCTTTTCTCCCCAGATTTGATTGATGCCAGTGCCTGCGAGGTCCTGTGGGATGGACTCCCCACATTCAGCACGGGTGACTGGAACCAGTTAGAGCAACTTCTCACTCTGGCTGAGTTCTCAAAATCTCTATGTCCGATGCCACCAATAAATCTCCAGGCATCGATGGGCTGACCTTGCAATTCTACCATACATTCCAGGATATCCTGAGCCCACGCCTCACCACCGTCTGTGCTGAGTGCTTGGGAAGTGAGTTGCTTCACCTATTGTGCAGGCAGGCCATGCTTGCCCTGCTGCCTTAAAAGGGGGACCTCTGCAACCTCAGGAACTGGAACCCAGTTTTGCTCCTCAGCACAGACTAGAAAGTTGTAGTGAAAGTCATCTTGCTGTGACTGAAGTCTGTGCCGGCGAATGTGATCTACCCTGATCAGACCTACACCATCTCAATCTGGCCTATTTTCAATAATCTCTATGTGGTCCAGGGACCTACTCCATCTAGTGTGTAGGGATGGTCTGTCACTCACCCTCCTGTACCTGGACCAACCATGTTTGACATGGTGTATCACAGATATCTCATGGGCACTCTGCGGGCATTTGGCTTCAGACCCTGATTTGTGGAGTTTCTCCAGGTGCTGTACATCTCTGCAGAGTGTTTGAGCAAGCTCATCTGGCCCTTGTCAGAACCAGTCACCTTCCGTCGAGGGGTACACCAGGGCTGTCCACTTTCTGGCCAGCTCTATGCCATTGCTATCAAGTCCTTCCTCTGTCTCCTCTGCAAGAGATTGGTGCTTCGGGAGCTGGACTTGAAGGTGTTCCTGTCAGTGTATGCAAATGACATTCTCCTCATATCCCTGGACGCAAGAGACCTGGCGTGGGTGGAGGCCATCTATTCAGTGGCCTCCTCTGCCTGGGTCAGCTGGGGCAAGAGCTCTGGCCTGATGGTCAGGAACAGGTGGCAGGTAGGAACCCTTCCACTCATGCTCCATGCCACCCTGTGGGGTGTGGGACTATCTGGGAATGTACCTTTCTGCCACCGATCATTCTCTGCTGGAGAATTGGATTGATCTAGAGGCCAGGGACTCTGAGCAGTTGTGGAGGATGCTGGAGAGGGTGCTGGTGATCAGCCAGCTAGTTCTATCCATGTTCTGGCAGCGGTTCACCCCCAGGGACCAGAAGAAGATCCTGGAGTTTTTCTGGCTGTAGTTGCACTGGGACTGTCTGAGTGTCCTGAGCCTTGCCCTGGGGGAGGGCGGACAGGGTGTGGTCTGCACTTATAGCCAGGTTCCTGCCTTCCACCTTTAGGCCCTGCAGAGACTCCTTTACAGTGCAGATAGTCCAGCATGGAACATGCTGGTGCACTCCTTCCTTCACCATCTCCGAGGCCTCCAATATAACCAGCTGCTCTTTTATCTCCACCTGAGAGATCTCCCCTGAGGACCTCTCTGAGCTTCCAGTCTTTTACCAGGACCTCCTCAGCAGCCAAGTCCATAGTGGCTACCCAGTGGGGAGAACCTCCTCATGGAATCCCGGCTACACAACCTCTATCCTCATGTGCAGGTGGTGGAGTCCCCCTTGGTATGCCAGAAGATGGTCCTGGCTGGTACCATCAGACTCAGAGACTACTGGACTACGATCAGAGGGACTGCCAGCTCATGGGGCCGTATACCATGTGCATCTGCTGTTGTGTGCTCCAACAAGTGAGAGTAACCTTGCCTCCTGCTTCTCTTGCTTTTCCTAGAGCAGATCCTCTCCACCCACCCGCCCACTCCTCATCCATGGCCTTCCAGAACTTGTCATCAGGCCTCTGCCTCACAAGCCTCCCTGGTTGCTCCAGACACACCACCTGAGCCAGCTGCATGACATCCAGCCAGTTCACCTCTGAACCATCCCCAGAAAACATCTGTATGTGCTCATGATTCATACCATTCACTTGTCCTCATGTCATGCCCTGACACCAAGTGGCAGAACCTGTTGCCCCCTGCAGAGGGCAGAGAACCCTGGTTGGCCAATTTGCAGTCTATTCCACAACCTGCCAGGGATATTAGTTGGTGGCTTCTCCATGGAGCTGTGAGCATGGGTGTATACCTGGAACAATTCACAGACTCCCCTGACACCTGTCCCTTCTGTGGCACTGTCAGGCTTTCTGGAGTGGCTCAGGAGCATGAGTACCAACCTCAGGGCAGACTGTTAAAAAGCAGGGCACACACCCCAGGTTGGATGTGGTTTCTATACATAGATTTCATCAACCAAGTAACAAGTGTGAACTCCTCAGCCACTACAACAGCCTTAACATGGAGTCAGAGAGAATCCCTTTGATTACTCTAATCTGTCTTGCCTCCCAACTGTATCTTAGGGCAGGTCTACATTACAGATCTGCATTGGCGCACCTGCACCAATGCAGCTGCGCCACTGTAGCGCTTCTGGTGAAGACACTCTAAGCCGGTCAGAGAGCTTTCTTGTCAGCTTAATAACTCCACCTTCATGAGAGGAGGTAGCTATATCGGCAGAAAAAGCTCTCTTGCTGACGTAGCGCTGTCTACACAGGGGGTTAAGGTTGGTATAACTATGTTGCTCAGGGGTGTGGATTTTTCACACAATCACAATCACAGTTTCTTTTTGGTTCCCAGTCTCTCCCGCGTCCCTTATCCTGTCCCAGTCTTTTTGACCACTCAGTTCTGGTTCCCTGCTCCTGTCCCAACAGATTCCTTCTTCCAGCTAATCCCAGTTCCCTCCTCTTGGCTCCTCCTTCAATCTGTCTCTCACTGGCTCCCAGTCTCAATATCCCACCCCAGGCCCCTCATCCAATATCAGTCTCTCTCCCACCTTTTCCCAGGCTGCTTTTTCTAGTCTCTTTGCTTAGTCCCACTTCCCCCTCTGCTCTCCAGACCTTGTTAGGTCGGTTTCTCCTACTACTGCTCCTGTCTCCCACCCCACCCTGGGTCTTAGTTCCAGTCTCCTTGTCCAGTCTGTCACCCTCTGCCCCACAGCTCTTGGTTCAGTCTCAGTGTTGCCCCTACCCACAGCCAACTGCTAGTCCCCCTTTCCATTTCCCTCATTGGCTTCTAGTCTCCCTCCACCTCCAGCTCCCACTTCTAGCCTCCCATCCTGATCACCAGTCTTACCCTCCAGTTCCCACTTATGGTGTCCCTCCCCTTCCTGGAAATGACTGAACTGTGTGACTGAAATTTTCCAAAAAAACTTCAGCCTGAGGCAGACACCCAGCCTCTGAATTTCAGACCAAATGGTTAAAGTTTGGCAAGGTTATAAGCAACTGAAAACAGGGTCTTCTAATCAGAAGGGTCCATCAAAATTAATATAGGCGGAGCTACTAGCCCTGCCTATAATGTCATAATCAACTCTGTTGTTTTCATTGAAGTCTGTAGGAACTGAACCCACTTACACAAGGTATGAATTAGGTCCCCAAAGTTAAAGCAGTATTTAACACCTTTTCCCCTCAGCCTCAAGAAAGTATCCTACCAAATAATGTTGACTGTGACAGAATAAAATAAAAACAAAGAGTTAAGAGTAAAAATGTGCTGTTACATGAAAAGAGTGCCTAAGCCACAAAAATAATTGAAATTCACATCACAGAACTGTTACTTGTATCTATGAAGCCATGCATAATCCAGCAAATAAACCTACAAACCCCAGCAGGATTCAGTGCTCTACTCCATGGAAACTAGTGCTTTTAGTTGGCCACATGCTGTTTGGCATCTAAACACTATAAAGTGAATTAGAAGAGCAACTTCGGTGCTGTCTCCTCTTTCCTCGGTGACACGATCAGAGGGACTGCCAGCATTTCACCTTCAATGTAAATGGACTTGCTTTCATTGTTTTCTATGGAAACTATAACATTTTTAGATGTACATTTAAGGCCACTTAAAAACAAAACTTCCAAGCCTAGCGGCACAATTCACTGTAGATCCAGATGACAAATTTGCATCTGTAAATCAGGTGGTCAGATGTTTAAATACTACCTCTTTCCCCTCGCTGAGGTTAACCCAACCCTAGAGTTGCAATAACTCTTGTCTGATTTTGGCTGGAGGAGAGATAGTACTGGGCTCCCTATTTTATTATTATTTAAAATGTTAATTTCCCATATAGAGAATATTTTGGGTTTGAGGAAGGGTCAGGGTCACCAAGGACACTTGTTTTCTTCCTTCTCCCCTTCCATTTGTGAGATAGGGATGTCTTTGGCCTGGGGTCTGTTTTTTCCCTGGGAACTTCTGTGCAGATAGCTCTGTTTCAGGGATATTCACCAGGAGATCTGAATTTAAGACTGCCAGCCAGTTGGAAAAATTGGGAGAAACATGCCTCCCCTAATGTTATCCCCGTGTCCAATTGAAAACGGAGGGGGAGATGAAAGCATAAGCCTCTTTCACCTCAGCATCTGTTTAAACTTCTGTGGCTTTGGAGCCCAGCAGGCTATGCAGCTCCTGCAGGCTTCACTGCAGATACTGCTGGGGCCAGGATACAGCCCTGAGTTTTCAAGCAAGTTAAAATTTACCTTTTTCAAATGAATGTTTTTCCAATTGAGTATATCACTTGTTTAGTCCATTTATATTTGATTATCTTCTCCTCTTGAACTATTATTTTTTACTTACTAAATGTGATACAAGGCATTTATCTGCCACTGGATTCCTCTCTGCAGTGTTTTACAACTCCTACCTATAACTTCACTGGCAGAAGCAATCCCATCAAGGCTGGAATAATTTATACTTTGATTTGTATTTTGATTTTTTTTTTCAGTGAAGGAGCCAAGTTGCTGTAGGCAGTTTGACATCCATAAACATGTTTAATTACCATAGTGTTAAATTCTCCTTTTTTGTTTAAGGTAATAGCTTCTGAATTTAGAATGATCAAAAATTACCAAGCCATTTCCTTCAGGGAGCTTTCAGTAACTTTGGTAATTCTTGTACAACACTTTTAAAGTATAAAAAAGATCTGCAGTTTGAATATGTTTCACCATGGCCTGATACTGCCAAGAAAAAGACAAAAGTATAATCAAGGATAAGGACTTTGACTATTTAAAATACAGAAGCTAATTTTGTCGGTGGAAATTTTTGGCGACACTCTTATACCATCGCATCCCCATTTAATGTTGAGATTATGGCAGTGCTTCACTTTCAATCTGCCTTTTTCAGGAATTTAGAGAAGATAAAAGAGGGATTTATACTGGAGTTTGTTTACTTTATTTTTATGATATTGAAGATAAATAATTAAACCGAAATACACATTTTTTCACTGTTTGTTGGTTAACATAATTTAGGCCCTCATCATGCAAACAGCACCATATTGGTGGACCCATGCCTTAGGGGCCTGCTCATTTGGAACATACTGCAAGATTGGAATCATGGGGTGGAAATATTTTAATTAGTGAAAACCATTTAAGATAAATATGAGTGGTTCTCAAATAGTCTTCTAAAGATTTCTCAGCAATGACAGCGTGTCTTAAGTTTCTTTTTTAAAGTTATAAATTCAATTAATGTTTCTAACAGATTGAAATTATTTTATTCTGTTTCAAGAAGATCTAAATTGCTACCCATTGTAAAAAATTAATTCCCCTCTTTCCCCCCCAAATCTGATGAACAATCTTTTTTCATCCCCATAAATCAAAGTCCTTGATGATAATGAGAATATTTTACAAGTCAAGGAAAGTGGGCATTTAGCACTATTGTTTTATTTATCACATGGAGGTTTAAAATCTTCATCCTACTGGCTGAGCTGTTGGAACAGATTAACAAAAGAGTGACAAAAGAGGTAAAACAGGTTATTATAGCAGCCATCTCATATTA
Organism: Terrapene triunguis; assembly: GCF_002925995.2. Classification (NCBI taxonomy): domain Eukaryota; kingdom Metazoa; phylum Chordata; order Testudines; family Emydidae; genus Terrapene; species Terrapene triunguis. Next base: position 38,949,841 of record NW_020664419.1, on the reverse strand, counting down.
TGACCACAGATTCCAGTGGAGCTTTACATTTAGAGTGTAGATTGGAAAGAAGAGAAATGTTAGGTATATTGCTGAAGAGGTTATGGGGAGCTCAATTTAAACCACAGAAGAAGCCTTTTACTGTAATTTTTACTAATTGCTTGGCATTAAATAGAATATTTAATGAGTATATTGATGAGCAAAGAGCTATAACCCACAGGAGAGAGGGCTATGATTAAGAAATAAGATGACAAAATGTGTGGTAGTGCTGATTAATACATACCTCAGACACACAGAGAAGTACTGGCAATGCATAGAGTCCCTAACGCACCTGAGGTATGAATTAATCAGTGCTAAGATATTGTTTGACTGAGATCACTACCTGGCATTTTTAAATCAAAGTGTAACATTTTGTATGCTTAAAAAAATCTTCCTAACTAATAACTAGTCCCAAGAGAGGCTTTTGTAAATGTTCAGTTCTTTGCAAGAATTGTTAGTTTAAATGTTTTATATGATGTAATTAACATTGTTTTAAAGGATCTTATTCTCTCCCCTGGCTTGTGGTTATGAACTTTTTCCATCTAGAGATGTCTGCTAGTCCACCTAAACTTTCATGTGATGTCTCTGTCATGTCAAATTAATTTTAGAGAGACAAGGTAGGTGACGTAATATCTTTTATTGGACCCACTTCTGTTGGTGAAAGAGACAAGCTTTCATCTCTTTCACCAATAGAATTTGGTTCAGTAAAAGGTATTAACTCACCCACTGTGTTTCACTAATATCCTGTAACCAACATGGCTACAACTACACTACAAACAAATTAATTTTATGCTGACAAAATTCAGGAAGGACCTACTTTGTTTATTCATTACACATTGAAATTAAGCAGCTGATCAGGCTATGGAGTTTAACTAGGTGTGATCTGTAATTTCCAGAAAACAAGCTTAGGTACAGGGAAAAAAGCTACTCTTTATCTACCTCACAGGGTAGAGCTGATGTATGTTTGTAAAGTGCTTTGGGATCCCTTCTCTCCCTAAACCAGCTAGACCTGCTCTTCTAGTACGCAACACCTTTTCAGGGCTAGCATCAGGTACATGATTACATTTACCAGTTTCCCAGTGCTATCCATCCACAACCTTAAACTACAGCTGGTGGAACATTTTCCCACCAAAAGTTTCTGTCAGAAAATGTGGTATAATCAGAATTGATATTTTGCATAGGAAATATGTTCAAATATGCTTTTTGGATTGCAAGGATTGTCATATTTTACACTTAATAATATTTTTGGAGCCCATGCATGAATGCCTTCCCCCAGCCAGTGCATCCCAAACTGTGACTCATGGCTCCCCAAGGGAACCATGAGTGTTTGGGAAGATTTTTTACTCAATATGCCCATTTTTGTTTTTCTATTAAAACTACACTATTAGGCTACTAAACTAGGTTTAAAAATCACCTCTATCTTATCTATAGCTCTGTAGCGTATGCTGCTGCAGCTGCCAACTGACTTGGGTTTCTGGGAATTGGGCTAAGGGGCTCTTTAACTGGGGTGTAGATGTTCAGCTCATGCTACAGCCTGAGTTTTGGGACCCTCCCACCTTGTAGGCACCAGCTCGAGCCCAAACATCTACACCACAATTAAACAGCGCCTTAGCCCGAGGCCCACAAGCCTGAGTTAGCTGGCATGGGCCAGTCATGGGTTTGTAATTGCAATGTAGATATACCCTCTGTGCCCTCCGCTCCTTCAGCACAGAGGCTTCCCTATGAGGAAAGCATTCATCAGCTGAAAGCCCCATGCTGGAGCAGAAGGCAAAAGAGTGCCAGCAGAAGCAGCAGTACAGCACCAGCAGTAGAGGTTAGGGGAAGAGTGCTGAAGGAGAGACAGGTGTGTCTTATCTTTATGATGAAATTATTTTTACCACATGCTAAGACTACATGCATTAAATGTTTGGCTGAAAAAGATACTGTGTTTAATACAGTTACACAGAAAAGGAAGAAAATAGACAATACCATGACAGTTACATTATGTTTGGATTTTCATGTCTCAGTATTACCGTGGAAAGTCCACAGCCGCAGTATGTCATTTATTTTCAAGTTTAGTAAATGAAAGTATGAGGCAAGGAAATGACAGAGGCATGATTTTCTGCTTCAGAAATAAAAAGAATTAAAGCAGTAAAAAGTCATGTCTAGAGAAGCAACTGTTCCTCAAACACCTTAGAAGCAAATTCTGTTGTGGCCATGCAAATTACAAAACGCAGACGAGCATACACCATTGACAAGACCCTTCTACTTCTAGCAGCAAGAGATGTGTAGAATTATGATTGGGGAACAAGTATCCATGGCACTGAAAACCATTCCTATGTCAAATAATACCATCTACCAATGCACTGATAAGCTTGCAGAAAATGTCCAGAACTAGTTGATAGAACAAGTTAAGAAGAGTCAATATTTTGCACTGAAGCTTGATGAATTCACAGACATAGCCAACATGTATCAGCTTCTGTGGAATTTGTCAAAGCAGGTACAATAGTTGCAGAACTTTTATGTTGAAAAGAAATCTCAACCTGAACTGGTGAAAAAATATTCAAGATTCTTGCTAAATTCATAAAGGATGAAGGTCTTAACTGGGCTATATATATATAACTGGGCATTGCAAAAAAATGACAAGGTCAATAATTACTTATGAAAAAACAAATCTAATGAGTCCTCCAGCAACTCCCAGTTCAAACATTACATTAGAAGGCAAAGAAATACAAGAAGTGAGTCAGTTCACATACCTTGTCAATAATGTGCAAGTCAATGAGGATATCAAGAAGGAAATAATGTCACAAATTGGTCAGGCAGTGACTACATTCACCAGCTTCAGTCATTGAAAATCTACAATTTAAAGACCAAACTATGAAACTTCAACTCCAATGTTATTTTCACCTTAACATATGGATATGAAAGCTGGCTATCCACCAAAGGTACAGACTTACAGCTAAATGCCTTTGAAAGGAAATACCTTAGAAAAATACTAATTATTAAACTGAATGAATTTATAACAAATGCCAAGATTCATTAGAGTTCAGCAACCCTTCATCTCCAAAGTTTTTCAGAAAAGAAGATGGAAATATCTGGGACATGTGTTAAGAATGAAGCCAGAGCATCTGCCACAGCAGGTGTGCCATTGTCAGCTAGAGGAACAGGCAAAATGGTCTGATCAAAGGAATTGCTCCATCGAACAGTATTTAGAAAGGGAAAACTTGTCTTAACGTAGAGGACATGCAGAGAGAAATGCCAAAAACTTGTTTTGTGCTAAGTGGCGTTTTATGGTTTGGGATGGAATCAGATTCAGATGCATGGGGTCTGCGCTCATCTGAATCACTTTGCATGATAGGGATCTGTAAGCACTGTCAAAGTTGACAACATCCCTTTAAGTTAGATGAAAAATTGAAGACTGAAATGTAATTTTAAAATTCTGTTGAAAAACATCAGATGTTTTACAGACTAAGATCGATAATTCTAGTGCTTTTAATGATGCCATCAAAAATAACACATATTTGCAGTATGAAATAGAGATTATAGAAAACCTCAGCAAATATGTGACTTTGGGGACTATCTGAAGAAATGTAGGGGATTATTCTTCCTTTGAAAATGTCTTGATATTCTTGGATTTTAAATTTACATCATATCTTGACATTTTTTTTTCTTTTTGTAACATACTGAAAATCTCCATTTATAAGTAAAGCCTCTATTTCAATCACTGATATAAATCCAATTATTTCTTAAAATCTGAACAGATTGCATATGCATGAATCTGAAGCTACCACAGCTACTTGAGCTGAACTGAAAAATAATTCTTGTCACTTAAAATTGATTATTGATTTAGGTGTAAATGACTAAATTTCCATGCTAAAATTATGAAGATCATTCATTAGTGTCCAGGGGAAAATGATGAATAATGTATCTCTAAAAATGATGGTAGGGCAAAATGGTGTTCAACACTCAGTAAGCTCCCTTGGGTCCAGACCCTTCAATGATGTTGAGAAAGGGGTTCTGCATGAGGAACCCTTGAGGATTGAGCCCTTGATTTGGATCCTGATTTTACAGAAAATTCTGTTATAGAATAAATAATCTAGTGAATTTTATTTTTAATTAAAAATAACACCTTTGTTTCTTATTTTTCCATGAGCTAATTCTACATAATGGAGAAACAAATGATATTTCATTCTGTCACTTATATTTATTTTAAGGATTACATTAATTATCATAGTTCATTCTATACAGTTATAATCATAGCTCTTTGGGATATATTATGGGGCTTTTCTGTAGTATAATTTTCTTTTGTAAGCTATTAGAGCCTGTTGAGCAAGTACAACTCATTGATTACTTGTTTCTGGTTTTGCAGTCCTTAGACATCCAAAATTCAGTGGTGCCAACAAGAGGCTTGGGTGTGGAAGAAATGTAAGATCCAGATACTCCGCTCTCCTTATACAAACAGAAAGTAGAAACTGGGGCAGAAACAGCAAAAGGGAAGGCTCTACTTTATGGGCCTAAATCTCTTGGAGCCAATCAAACCCCTCCGCATGAGTTGCGTGTAGTTGGAGCTCCAAGTCTGGAGGAGGCATGTTGGGTCTGGAGATGGATGGAGCCAACGAGCAGCCATTATCTAAGTGGATTCCCTTTGGTATCTGAGTGAGTCTTCATGGGCGTTAATGCTGGTGGAGATATTAACTTATGCTGTAAACTGTTTCCCTCCCTATGGAGTACAGGCACAGCAGGGGTAACAAAGGCCATACCACTGCACAGTGTATCATAGTATGAGGTAGGAGGTAGAGAGCAGGCAGCACTGCAGAGCAGCAGCCCATCTCTCAAGTTGGTGTTTCTTTCCATATAAATCCCCAGGTTCAGTAGACATGGGAGACCATATCTTCATTCACTTCCTACCAGCACCCCCCCAAAAGACCCTTTTATTTCTGATAATTGTATTCATTTAGCATGATTCTGTATTACAGAAGTTGGGTACATATACGTATAGAGTAAGGGCTTGATTCTGCAATGCCTTGCACCTGGTGTAGTCATTAACATCTTTGCAAAATGGGCCATGTTCTCTGCATCCATCTGACGCTGAAAATAGCAAAGCGTGTAAAGGTTATGGCTAGTAACAGCTTCCTTGTTGTCTACTCAATTTAGAGCAGGAGGGTGCAAGAAGGGAAATGTAGGAGGCAGCTTCACCAATTTGTTGACTGCCCATGATTCAGCACTCTAGGAGCGTTACCTATGGGGCAGTTTTTGTAGATTTTCATTTTCTTTGGGAGTGGAGTGGGTAAGAGAATCTGATCCAGGAACTGCAATATCAGAAAATGCTACCTTTCTGATTAAGTCTCATTTGTACAGGTACACACATTGGGGAATCAGGCCTTGTATTTGTAAACAGTTTAAGGAATACTATATGAAAGGACAATATAATTAAAGATAACAATAATTATAAACTGAAAATCTAAGTTATATTTCTAGCATGATTTTTTTTTCTTATTTCCATTGTAAATACTTCAAAATATGAAGTCTGGTTACTACAGAGAATTAGTATGAAAAGACATACAGTATGCTGCACATCTGTCTGCACAAATCACATTCCATTCAACAGCAAAAAGATAAATAGTATTTTTTTTTTAAATTACAGGGGCTGACTTTAAAAAAAATAATCTGTTTTCAGATGTATTACTATTGATTGCCCAGGTAAGGTAGATTTATTCAGAGCTTCAGTTCGTGGTTGCCATTATATCAACAGAAAGTGTTTACAATTCCATTCCTTATCCAAGCTGCATACCTAGATTACAAATGAGATTACGTTTTAACAGTTAAATTGTATAACACTTTTATGAATTTCAGAAGGAGAATATTTTTCATGAAAGCTAATGCATTCAAGGCATTACCTTAAAGTTATTTGGTAAATTAAGCACCCTGGATTTCTGGGGAGCTGAATAGCTCAGAGCATTGGAAATGGAGTCAGGAGTCTTTTCATCTCTAGGTTAGCATTTAAATTGCCTACAATTGGTATTGGCCACCAGTCATTGCCATTTGAGGGCTCTTTAGTGGTCCATTGTCACGGCTGGGTCATGGCCAGTCACCACCTTGTAGTCAGAGCCAGAGTCCACAGTCACAAGACAAGAGTCAGGAGGGTCAGGATACCAGGAGGTGAGAAGCAGGAGGCAAACTGGAGATCAGAACTACAAATTAGATGCCAGGAGTCATGCCAGGAAATCAAGCCGGGGGGCAGGGGCAGGAAGCATAAGGCACATAATGCTGAACAGGGCGGAGCCCAGTTTTTCATACAGCTTCCTCTTCTTGTTGCTGGTTTAAGTAGGGGCAGCAGGCCAATCATCTGCTCCAGGACTTGTCCAATAAGACAGCAGGGGAAGTGCCTCAAATTAGGGCTGGGCTTCCAGGTACATAAGCAGCAGCTACTGTAGACCCAGATTTGCGATTGTGGGTCATGACACCCCTGTGAAATGAGATGAAGGCCTCAGTCAACTTCTTAGCATAGAGGTGTCCACATCACGCAGGGGTTGCAAGAACTTTGGAGGACTGAATTAGAATTCAAAATGATCTTGATCAATCAGATAATTGATCTGAAATCAGTAAGATGAAATTTAGTAGAGACAAGTGCTAAGTACTTCACTTAGGAGGGAAAAATCAAACTTTCACAAATACAAAATGGGAATAACTGGCTAGGCAGTAGTACTGCAGAAAAGGATCTGGCTCACAAATTGAATATGAGCCAACAATGTGGTGCTGTTGCAAAAAAAGGCAAATATTATTCTGAGATTTATTAACAGGAGTGTCATATGTAGATATGGGAGGTAATTGTTCGTCTCTGTTCAGCACTGATGAAGCTTCAGTTGGAGTACTGTGCCCAGTTTTGGGCACCACACTTTAAGAAAGATGTGCACAAATTGGAAAGAGTCCAGTGGAGAGCAACAATAAGAGGTTTAGAAAATGTGACGACCTATGAGGAAAGGTTAAAAGAACTGTACATGTACAGTCTAGAGAAGAGAAGGCAGAGAGGGGATATGATAACTGTCTTCACATATATAAAAGGTTGTGTTAAAAATGAAGATGGTTAGTTGTTCTCCATGTGCACCAAAGGTAGGACAAGTAGGGTGACCAGATGTCCCGATTTTTGGGTCTTTTTCTTATATAGGCTCCTATTACCCCCTAGTCCCTGTGCCGATTTTTCACACTTGCTGTCTGGTCATCCTAAGGACAAGAAGTAATTAGGGTTAGTTTGAAGCAAGGGAAATTCAGGTTAGATATTAGGAAAAAAATTCTCTAACTATAAGGTTAGTTTAGCACTGGAATGGGTTACCTAGGAAGGTTGTGGAATCCCCATAACTGGAGGTTTTCAAGAACAACTTAGACAAACACCTGTCAGGGATGGTCTAAATATGCTTAATGTTGCCTCAGCACTGGGTGGGATGGAGGAGATTACCTTTTGAGGTCCCTTCCAGCCCTACATTTTTATTATTCCAACACTACACCCACAATCACAATGGACATAGTTCTGGGCAGTCTCAATAGAGAGGCCATCATCTGAGTATAGGCCTGGAGGTTAAACTAAGACTTACACGTAGCAGTGTCTTTCCACTGGTGCTGCAATGGTGTGCTTCCTCCAGTGCTACTGTTGGTGTTTTATCTGTTCTTCGGACAGGTAGGGATTTCAAGGTCAGTCCCTACCCCCTGGAAGAAAGGCTTCATGAGAGAGGAAGTTTTCTCAGCATTTCCTAAGGACAGTTAGACTCTGGATTCGCCCAATCTCCCCTAGAAGTTCATTCCATAGCTGGATGCCCTTGACCAAGACCACTTTGGCATCAGCTCTCACACGCTTCATAGATCATAGGTTTTAAGTCCAGAAGGGACCATTATGATAATCTAGTCTGATCTCCTGCATAACACAGGCCATAGGACTTCACCCAGTAATTTCTGTATCAAGACCATAATTTCTGTAGAGTTTTGTAATCTTCTCACATCATAATGAAGCAAAAAAGCGAACCCACCCATTTTCCCCTTTGTAGGTCACCTGTAAAGCACAATTTTGGTGGTCTCTCACCCCCTTTCTTTCCAGGATGGGAATTTTTTTTCCTCAAAGAGAGGGTGGCAGAAGAAGAGTTGGAGAATTTCAAACAAATAAAATGATGAAATAATCACATTCTTTAAAATTATCTCTTTTCACTTTTTATTACTTGCAGTTATATGGTGGAAGCCTGAACTCCTAATTCCAGTACTGCCACTTTTTGCTGTGTGGCCTTGGGCAAGTCACTTAGCCTCCATTGTCTCAGCTTTCCCACTGTAACATAGTAATACCGTTAGCAATAATGCTTACCAGCTTTGCAGAGAGTTGTTGTCAGGATTAGGTATTGTTTGCATAGAGCTTGAAAATGTTAAGTGTTAATTATAATTGAGATGCTGGTGTTTAAAACGGTCTCAGATATTGAGAATTTACTGTTTTATTCTTTCAGCAGTAATTCTTGGGATGTAAATAGGCTTCACTGTATTTGATTTGTGCCCTAGCTCTTGAAGAGTGCTTTAAAAAATTACTCTCGACTATTTTCCAACTTTGCTTGCTTCGGATATGCAGAATCATTCTTCCTTCATTTTATTTATTTGGTTTATAATATTTTGTTTTTCTAAATCTCACATCGATTACATTGTACTGGTCTTCCACAAATGTCCACAGCATACATCTCAGTTTTGCAAAGCTATATTGAGGTGAAATACAGCCGTTATGTAGGTGGGTGAAAATCCTTTCTCTTCAATAGTGAACTTCTCTTGCGGAGCATTTGGTCCGAGGAATAACTTAAAATATTTTAAAGTGATCATTTTCTGCCTGTTTTTGGTCCCATTTAAGTCAAAAATATTTCAGTGGGAACAGGATCTAGTCCTTAATTGGTAGCAAATTAAATATCAAATAGCACTTCAATCTTATTTTCTGCTGAGTGGTCTAACACATAATTGCAAAGCATTAGTCTACTTAGTTATCTTTAAAATTTTGCCTGTGGTATATTTTACAGCTTTGTGAAGTGCAAAATATGTCACATAAGTGACTAGCTTTCATGGAAACATAGCTACTTTTTCTAATCTTCAAAAAAAAAATCCCCAAAAAACAACAGCTTGTGATGGTCTATCTTTTAGAGTATATGCTTCAGTGAATGCAATTATAATCAGGTCCCTTTAGGAAAAATATTAAATTAATTATAATTATTAAAGTACAGATTTAAATAGTGTTAAGAGCCCAGAGCTACTGAGTTCATAGTTTCAGCTACATTTCACTATGAAATAATTGACCTCCAATGCAAATGTAGAGTTGGCATTGATATAAAATGATTCATCCTGTCTCTCTATTTAATCTTCTTTATTTTTTTTCTTTTTTGAGCCCATCCTTCAAGTAGTTGAGCATTCTTAGCTTTCATTGAGGCTTAGATTTGAGTCTTTTTATCGCTCTCTCCATTTTTAATAAGTATGCAGTGTTTTATGAGATGACTTTCATAATATAACAGTTTACTAATAAACAGATATAAAATTCAAGTCAAATAATAATGTGAATGATTTGTTTATAAAAGATATTTTAACAGTCCGCCAAGACAGTTAAATTTATTGAACTGGAAAATTGTGCTTTGCAAGACATGAATAGTATGATGTCTCTAAGTAACGCTAAACAAGCATAGCTCCAAAATTGTGTCAAACATGCATACAGACGCTGAACAAACAAGACAAGACCCCAATGTAAGATTATCAATCATCCATAAAGTGTGACTCTGACAATGCAATTAGTATTTTGTTATTAATGATTTCTTTTAATTATATTTTAATACCAGCCAATTTAATATTGTGGCATTTCCACGGCACTGCACGATTCCAGGTACCTTCAGCAGGCATCCTGCTGATGACATCGGATAAGATGGGCACTGCTAGCTTGCTGCTCTGGTGAAGTGGGCACTAGAGGCAATAGAGAAGGAGTTGCAAGGTCGGGCAGCCTGGGAGCAATGCTACTAAGTTCCCCTGCCAGAGGAGCTGTGGGGTGTGTGTGTGTGTGTGTGTGTGTGTTTATATAAGAAAATCTTTCTCAGTCCCCCTGCTGGTGGTTGCTATAACAAAATGTTATCCTGAATCTGTATTAGCACACATTCCCCATGGCCACAGCAGCTTTTCACAGGGGAAGGAGAGATGCTCATGGATAGACATTGGGGAGGTGTGCTCAGGAGAGGAAGAATGGTGGTTCGGGCATTAGCCAGAGACCTGGGTTCAATTTCCTGCTTCACTATAAGGTTCCTTTCTGGCCTTGGGCAAGTCCCATAGTCTCTCTGCACCTCCATTCCCCCACTAGTAAAGGAGGATGACAGAAAAGCTGGTTGAAAAATGGAATTTCCATCCTGCAAAAAATGTCAATATCTCAAAAAATATTTAGTACCGAATGAGGATGAAAAGCCAAAATTTCAATTTTTTTAAGAAAACTAAATTCTGGGGAAAAAAATAATTTTCGGTCAATTGAAATATTTCATTTCAATAAATTCAAAATGTTTTGTTTGAATCTGACCCTTTAAAAAAAATTAAGTCTTTTTATGTAAAATAAAATAAAGTTCTAAAAAAATAAAGGTCATGTCAAATGAAATCTTGAAACATTTCATTTCAAAAATGTCAAAACAGGATATTTCAACATTTTCAAAATGTATCAAGTTTTAGTCAGTTTTTTTCCTCAATAAAATTTTGTTGAAATCAATACAATTTAATGAAAAATGTTGGTTTTGGCAAAACATCCTGGGAATTTCTAAACATTATAGATGACAATTTCCTAACTCAAAAAGAGTTGCAGCCAATACTGCGGAAATCTTCAGTAGACTTGTCGTAATAAGATAAAGAGGAACTGATCACAGAATTAACTATTAATGGTAGCTTAGGTACAAGTGATTATGACTTATCACATTTATAATGTGCAAGCAGAATAAAGTCCAGATAAGAAATATAAATATATTTGGTGTTTTAACAGTGGTGATTTCACAGAGCCCAGAAATGATTATGAGCCAAGTCAGCTGTGAGGAAGAATTTAATCATAAAAATGTGAATGGTATTTGGGAGTCATTTAAGAATACCTTATTAGATGCCCCAAAAGCCACAGTCCCTCAATTGAGGAATAAGGCTGTACTGGTTAAAAAACTGACCTGGTTTAGAGGGGAAGTGAAGGTTAAAAAAATTAAAATTATATATAATAATTGGAAGAAAGGGGAAGTCAGTACCAATGAATATAAATCAGAAGTTGATAAGGGAAGTCAAGGGACTCAGGGAAAAATCTACAGCCAGCAGAATTAAGGACAATAAAAAGGAGTTTTAAAAAATATATTAGGATCAAAAATAATCCTGATAGTGGTATTGGTTCATTCCTTGACTGAAATGGTAGAATTATCAATTAATAATGCAGAAAAGGTATTATTCAATAAATATTTTTTGGCTGCAGTTGGGGAAAAAACAGATGGAATCTCAAGTAGAAGTAGAGAGATTATTTTATCTCTGTATTTGGCACTGGTGTGCCTGCTGCTGGAATGCTGTGTCTAGTTCTGATACACACAATTCAAGAAGGATGTTGATAAATTGAAGAGAGTTCAGAGAAGAGCCAAAAGAATGATTAAAGGATTAAAAATCATGCCTTATAGTGATAGACTCAAGGAGATAAATTTATTTAACTTCACTGAGACAAGGTTAAAGGGTGACTTGATTATAGTCTATAAGTACCTACTGGGGTAACCAATATTTAATAATAGGCTCTTCAATCTAGAAGAGAAAGGTATAACATGATCCAATGGCTGGAAATTAAAGCTAGATGATTTCAGACTGGAAATAAGGAGTGATATTTTTAAGGTGAGAATAACCATTAGAACAATTGTGGATTCTCCATCACAGACAATTTTTAAATCAAGATTGGATATTTTTCTAAAAGAGATACTCTAGGAATTATTTTTGGAACATCTAGAGCTTATTTTATACAGAGGTCAAACTAGATGATCACAGTGACCCCTTCTGGCCTTGGACTCTATGAAAGCACTTCCCTACCTCACAGGAGCATGGTGAGGATATATACATTAGAGATTGACAGGTACTCAGAGCCTACAGTAATGGGGGCCATATAAGTACCTGAGATAGATAAATATGGTTTCAAAGTACAGTAGTGTGTGTTGATGCAAGAAGCAATGTAACTATGTCTGCTGGTCATGGGAACTTATGGAGAACATGGTTGGGTGGCTTTAATTCATTCAGTTCTCCCTACTTGATCTCCTCCTCTTCAAAAGCAGAAAGTGGCTCCTATTCCAGTAACTTTGCTTTCTAGAGAGCCCCATTCTCCCCTGAAATTCTCACACTTACATGCTAGGAGCTACAGAGAAGCAGCCCTTGTGTTGTTACCACATCTCGAACAGGATGCTTGGAACAAGGGAGTACTGGGAGCTTCCACAGTGTGAAAACTAGGAGATAAATTAATTAGAAAGAAAAGTTATTTTTTATGATAACCTACAACATTTCTGCAAATGTTGCCATTGCGGAAAGCAACACTTTAAAGTTAAAATGATGATTATAGGCAAAAAAAAGCCCCACGTGCAGCAGTAAATGTCATTGCAATACAACAGGATAGTATCATGGCTCTCAGAGATTCAGATTTCTGATGAGAGGCTTATTCAGGTTGCAAAATTTCTCTGAGTGTGTCAAACAAAGGCTCACGATAGTCTTCCTGCTACTCTTGTTGATGAGTGAGTCAGGAAGCATTGTGCCAAATCACTCCATGGTGTTCATTAATGGAGTTGCAAAAGGAATACATTTTGTCTACTGCCTTCAATGACTGATTAAGCATAGCAACAGGACATAAGAAAAGCTTGCTTTAAAGAAAAGGATTACAATTGCAGAAGCTATAAGTTACAACTCAAATACAACTACAGAAATTTCAAGAAGGGCTATGACTTTTTTTAGACCAATAAATAAAAGCATATTTCAGGACTCCCATAATTTCTTACTAAAAAAAGACTCGAAAACTAACAGCAATTTTTTTTTAAATACATCAGAAGCAGGAAGCCTGCTAAACGAACAGTGGGGCCACTGGACAATCGAGGTGCTAAAGGAGCACTCAAGGAAGATAAGGCCACAGAGAAACCAAACGAATTCTTTACATCAGTCTTCACTGTAGAGGATGTGAGGGAGATTCCCACACCTGAGCCATTCTTTTTAGGTGACAAATCTGAGGAACTGTCCCAGACTGAGGTGTCATTAGAGAAGGTTTTGGAACAAATTGATAAATTATACAGTAATAAGTCACTAGGACCAGATGGTATTTACCCAAGGGTTCTGAAGGAACTCAAATATGAATTACAGAACTACTAACTGTGGTATGTAACCTATAATTTAAATCAGCTTCTGTACCAGATGACTGGAGGATAGCTAATGTGACACAATTTTTTTAAAAAAGGCTCTAGAGGTGATCCCGGCAATTACCGGCCAGTTAAGCTTACATTCAGTACTAGGCAAATTGGTTGAAACTATAGTAAAGATCAGAATTATCAGACACATATATGAACATGATCTGTTGAGGAAGAGTCAACATGGCTTTTGCAAAGGGAAATCATGCCTCACCAATCTACTAGAATTCTTTGAGGGGGTCAAAAAACATGTGGACAAGAGTGATCTAGTGGATATAGTGTACTTAGACTTTCGGAAGACCTTTAACAAAGGTCCCTCACCACAGGCTCTTAAGCAAAGTAAGTAGTCATGGGATAAGAGAGAGGGTTCTTTCATGGATCTGTATCTGGTTAAAAGATAGGAAACAAAGGATAGGAATAAATTGTCATTTTTCAGAATGGAGAGAGGTAAATTGTGGTGTCCCCCAGGGGTCTGTACTGGGACAAGTGCTGTTGAACATATTCATAAGTGATCTGGAAAAAGGTAAACAATGAGATGGCAACATTTGCAGACGATACAAAATTACTCAAGATAGTTAAGTTCAAAGCACACTTCAAAGAGTTACAAAGGGATCTCACAAAACTGAGTGACTGAGTAACAAAGTGGTAGATGAAATTCAGTGTTGATAAATGCAAAGTAATGCACATTGGAAACATAATCCCAGCTATACATACAAAATAATGGGGTCTAAATTAGCTGTTGCCACTCAAGAAAGAGATCTTGGCGTCATTGTGGAGTTCTCTGAAAACATCATATCAATGTGCAGCAGCAGTCAAGAAAACGAACAGAACGTTAGGAACCAGGAGGAAAGGGAGCAGCTCCCATTGGCCGGGAATGGCGAACTGCGGCCACTAGGAGGTGCGAGCAGCTGTATGTGTGGATGCTCAGGTAATCAAAGTGTCTCGCAGCCTGCCAGGGGCTTACCCCGAACAAGCCACGAACCAAGTTTGGGAACCCCTGACCTAGAAGATTTTAATGATGTGTAACCAGTGTCTATGATAAGTATAATTGGAGCATGATCTCAAATTAGTATATTGTCAATAGCTGCTTCTAGGCATGCAGGCATCAGTTATGAAGACACAAGAAATAAGTCAGTTAGGGAGTAAGATGAATGTAGTATACAGAAATACATATAGTCATTCTCCTTGGGATGTCTCAGTCTCCATATATCTTTTAAATCAAGTTCATTCATTAATAATGAGTGTTGGCCTATTATGCTTTGAGTGCAGCATAGGGATAGCTCAGTGGTTTGAGCATTGGCCTGCTAAACTCAGGGTTATGAATTCAATCCTTGAGGGGGCTATTTAGGGAACTCTGGGGTAAAAATCTGTCTGGGGATTGGTTCTGCGTGAACAGGGGGTTGGACTAGATGACCTCCTGAGGTCCCTTCCAACCCTGATATTCTATGATTCTATGGATCTCATGTAGTTGGATTTGTCCAGTGGTCTATCTAGCATAGTATTCCAGTTGCTCCCTGGAATTACAGGAATGTCTTTTTTTAATTAGAAAGAATGTCTGCTATGTCTTTGGAAAATTCAGAATTACCTCCACTTGGATTGTAAATGCTTCCTAGAATTAACTTTTTTGAATTGAAAGAGGCTTCAAGAAGAATGCATCTTCCTTCGGGATCAGACCAAGACCGTATATATTGCAAAGTTACACTTTTATGAATTAAGAGGTATGTGCCTCTGCCCTTAGAATTCAATGATGAATGATACTCAGCACCTACCCCCATCTTCTTAATTCTATTTGCATCTATTTTTGCTAGTTGAGTTTCCTCATGAGGAAATGAGCTACTTGGCATTTTTTTGATCTGAGATACTTCAGGATTTTAATTATTTCAGAAGGTTGATTAAGTACCTTCACATTCCAGGAGTACACTAGAAAATACCTGACAACATTTTAAATGATATATTAAGACATATAACCTTATTCTAGATATACATATTTCTACATTGATATTGTAAAATCACATTTCTAGGATATGGTCTGTATTTATACATATTAGATACAAGTTAGTTTTGAATGAATTTGTGTCTTCTTTTGAGCCTGTGAGGGTGTCAGGTATACAAAAAGATTTATAATTAATTATCATGTGTCTTCCAAAGTACATTTGTAACAGAAAATAAACAAACAAAAATAACAGACTTAAAACTAGCCAGTGTGAGCACGTTCAGATTCCTGATGGCTTATGTTCCATCTGCTCAACCCCTCCCTGTATTATCTAATAATAGTCTAACACCTCTACATGCAAATATATTTTAAATCAAATATTACCCTGCAAATACCATTGGATATTTTAGAACATGTATAATATATTCCTATATACAGAAGTTTTTAAGTGTACATACATACACATATGAATATACATATATACAGATTCATCACATGTAAATTTACAGTTGATTTGGTAAATCAAATATAAATGAGTACAAAATCGAAATATGAAAAATACGACAATATAAAATTTATATTCATATTATGTCAAATGCCCTGCACAAATTTTATAATGAGTGCTATTTAAGTTTTAGGTTATAATCTACTTTACATGTCAGGAGTACTGACTGTTCCAAGGGACTTGTGGTTAGGGTGATCAGATGTCCCGATTTTATAGGGACAGTCCCGATTTTTGGGTCTTTTTTCTTATATAGGCTCCAATTACCCCCAACTCCTGTCCTGATTTTTCACACTTTCTGTCTGGTCACCCTACTTGTGGTTACCATAACAGGAGCCATCAGAGACCGAACTAGTAAAGAGATTCTGTCTGGCAGTGGAAGTTGCGATGATTACTGCAGATAATACTTCAGCCAGTAGATGGTGCTATAAACCCCAGCTTAGTGGTAAACTGTTACTCTATGCATTGCCGTGCTATAAAGTTGTTGTTAATGCTCAGTTCCAAAGGAGATCAACACAAGAGTTCAGCCTAGCTAGTTATCTGCTAGGAGTTGGAAAATTATATAAGTGAATATTACCATATCTACAAGGATACATAGGAAACCAAACTTTTTTTTAAATGTGTTTAGGTATGCTTTTTAGATTAGGGTTGGAAGAGACCTCGGGAGGTCATCTAGTCCAACCCCCTGCTCAAAGCAGGACCAACACCAACTAAATCATCCCAGCCAGGGGCTTTGTCAAGATTGGCCTTAAAAACCTCTAAGGATGGAGATTCCACCACCTCACTATGTAACCCATTCCAGTGCTTCACCACCCCCATAGTGAAATAGTGTTTCCTAATATCCAACCTAAACCTCCCCCACTGCAACTTGAGACCATTGCTCCTTGTTCTATTATCTGCCACCACTGAGAACAGCCTAGCTCTATCCTCTTTGCAACCCCCACTGAAGGTAGTTGAAGGCTGCTATCAAATCCCCCCCTCACCCTTCTCTTCTGCAGACTAGATAAGCCAAGTTCCCTCAGCCTCTCCTCATAAATCGTGTGCCCCATCCCCCTAATCATTTTCGTTGCCCTTGAATAGAGGGGAATAATCACTTCCCTCGATCTGCTGGCAATGCTCCTTCTAATGCAGCCCAATATGCCGTTAGCCTTCTTGGCAACAAGGGCACACTGTTGACTCATATCCAGCTTCCCGTCCACTGTAATCCCCAGGTCCTTTTCTGCAGAACTGCTGCTTAGATAGTCAGTCCCCAGCCTGTAGCAGTGCCTGCGATTCTTCCGTCCTAAGTGCAGGACTCTGCACTTGTCCTTGTTGTGGAGCTATGTTCTGTGATGGCCTTGTGGTCTCCTCCTTCAGCGCTTAGGTGATTCAGGCTTAGGTCTTGTTGTCTCATTTTTTTTATTGGAGTCCATATTCAACAGTTCGTAGTTTATCCAGGGGATTAATTTAAACTTTTATCACAGAAACTTATTGCCAATTTGTTAGGAAAGTAATTATTAGAGATGAATTGATATGTGGGGAGTAAGGAGGTCTGGGACGAGGCAGCCATCTTCCTCCTGGATACCATGTAACCCCTACTCACTACTTTCAACAATGGCTGAACAGCTGTAGCTAAGCCACAATGCTTTAGATTGTGGAAAGTTTTCCAGCTGACTACTTCAAAATTACTTATATACTGGGGAAAAATTGATAACATATGAAAACAGATTGAATTGTTAAGAACCTGTAATTTGAGCTTCAATAAGGAGTCTCTTAATCCTTACTAAGCTTCTGCTTGAAACTGTGGTAAAGTCACAATCTTGTGTTTGTGACATCAGTCGGGCCTGAGTATGATGAGAATTACAGAAGTTCACCATTATGAGTTTCATGCTCCCCAAGGTCCACAGCAGAAGTAAAGCAATACCTCTGTGAAGACTGGTAGCTTCAAGGTATGTGGAAAACCCTGTGGAATGTTTCCTTCGCAGTTGGATGGGTATTGCAGATATTCACACAGACACAGATGCTTCTTCTTGCAGCATTGATTTCTGCTCTGTGCCTCACCCACTCCCTTAGAAGGGATCTTTGAGCAGCACAAATTGGAGAGTAGAGCTTCTAAGAAAGCGACTCTTCTAGAGAGAAATGAGGAAACGTTCCGCAGTTTTGGAGCCTCTCCGAGATGTATGAGGCTTGGAGGCCACAATTCTTGCATTCTCTGCATACCTTGCCACAGAATCTCTTTTTCCTGAGGGGATTGTTATTTGGAAACTGCAAGATGATCTGCACCTTGGTCCCCGGAATTTCTCATTTTGTTTTAATTATGGGAGTGCTTGATTTTTTTTTTTTTTTTTACTTATTTGGATTTTTTCTATGCTAATCAGTAATCTCTTATGATATGTGCCTATGGCTAAATACTGACTGAGAGTGCAAGAACATTTGACTAAACAAAAATATTGTGTCTCTGACTCTTGTTACATGTTGAGGATGAGTATGAAAAGTGTAAGAAGCATAAATCTTGTCGTAGAATGATATGGAGTGAAAAAGTCCACAGTGAGTAATATTAGTGCCATTTAATTTTATTCACACACTGAGTTCCTACTTTATATTCTTGCCTTGAAAGACGCTGATAGCTTTGCCCCAGCTACCTCTCTGATCTTGTCTCCTATCACATTGCTCCTGAGCCTATCCTCTCTGCCAGCAACACCTGTCTCAATACCCCATTTGTCCCCACTCTCTCCACTACTGTAGGGTGAAATTTACTAACTTTATCAGTCTTTGGCAGTGGGTGCTTAAAATGAGTATGACAGAGTGTATAAACCCCACGCGGATGAGGAAGGTGCCAAAGAGGACCTGGCGGCAAAGAGGATCTCCCCCTCCGGCCCCGTCAATCATGCATGATAGTGAGGAAACTGCAGTCAGCGGGGAGGGGGAGGGAAGAAGGAAAGAATTGCCCTAAGCAGCAGAATGCAGGAGTGATTCCTGAAGCTGCAGAGGGAACCCATAGCCAGGAGACCTTCATCCTGGTCCTGAAGAGAGTACAGCAGACTCCAAGGGTAAGATGGACAGGCTGAGCCTGACTCAGAGGCCCAGCCAGAGCAATTTCCCCAAAACCCACTATGCTAGTTCTGTATAGCTGGCAGCGCTGTAGACTTGCCACTTTCCTCCCCCTTTTGCTGGGGCTACAGGGATGAATTATCTCTGAATGTGTTGGGATTTATGATTTTTATTTTGATCCCCCATCTGGAGAAGGCCCACAAAGGGCAGAACCACCCCTGTTGCAAATAATAAGGAAGTGGGGCCTGTGTTGGAACCACCTGGTGTAAATAAGTGGGTGTGGTCAGATTCTCCTACCCTCGGAGGTGGGAAACCACTAAGGACTTTGTCACAAGTGGTGGACAAAATGGGCAGTTGCTCAGCCCTGCTGAGAAGTGGGGGGGAAACCATACGAGGGGGCCCAGGGCTGTAAAGTCCATTGTGAGAAGTGAATCTAGAATGGAGCCTGCTAAAATGGTTCACTAAAAATCATCATCAGCAGGCCACCCTACAGCAACAATAGCAACAGCTCACCTCCCAGCAACAACAACAGTTGGTGCAGCAACAGCAACAACAGCTAATAAGGGAAGTAGCCCCATGCCAACAGTAGCAGTAACAGAACCTACTGCAACAGACACTGTCTGTGCTCCAACCTCAAGGGGCGAGTGGGAGGGATGCAGTGAACACTAGCTCTGCAACCCTCCCCTCTCCCCAATGCAATTCCCATCCCAGTGAAGCTGGAAAAGATGGACCCAGATGGTGACCCCAAGGCATTCCTCACCACGTGTGAGAAGGCTGCATCTGCCGCAGGGTGGGCCCTGGAACACTGGGCCATGCTAATGGCACCCCACTTGTCAGGACCAGCCCAAATCACCTACCAGGAACTTGAGTCAGTGTCGGTCTGAGACTATGCAAAGGTAAAAGAAGTGATCCTTGGTCATGTAGACATCACTGAGGAGACTCACTGGTGGTGGTTCTGGAAGAGGTGTACCCTCTGGCGGCACATATACAAACAGTAGCCTGGAAGTTGAGATATGAGTGCGGCAGTGATTGAAGCTGGAATCCCGGACGGGGTATAGAAATCATGTCTTGGTGTTAAGGCATTGGCTTTAGACCGTGAAGGATACCATGAATCTGATAGAAAACTACTTAGCTGCCTATAACCACTCTAAGATTCCTGGAGGTTGGACCCAGAGAGACAGAGAGATCTGCCAATAGCCAGTGACATGGGGCACAAGACCTGATGGGGTCTCACGAGGACCCACGATTGCAGAATTGAAGCTGGCCCTCCATGCCAGAACAGCAAGGAAGGACAGCAGCTTGACAGAACCCTCTACCACCCCAAAGACCCTTCAGTCCCACATGGTAGAAACTCTGGCACAGCCCCAGAGAAACCAGATAGACAGGGCATGGCTGGTCGTGAAGCCCCAGACATCCACACTGTCAGTCAGGAAGTGCTGCTCCTGTGAACAGGCAGGCCACTTCTGTAGGGATGACCACTATATGGAACGTGACTCTGGGTGAGTGTGGACTGCAGAATCTAGGGCCTGTAAGAAAAGCCCCATCAAAGTAGTTGTCCTGATGTGGGTGGAGGGTAAGAAAGTAATAGCGCTGGTGGACTCAGGATGTAATCAGATCCTGAACTGCCAGCAGGTTGTAGACTCAGGGAAGGATACTGGAGGAACGACATTCCTCCAATGTGTCCATGGGGACGTAAGGCCTTACCCCACACAGCAAGTACAACTGGAGGTGAAGGGACTATCAGCGAATATGTGGTGGGCTTAGCATCCATGTTGGTCTATCCTGTTATACTAAGCAGGGACTGGGAGCAATTCAATGAGGTTCTGGTAGAGCTAGCAAACCCACAACCTACGGACCTAAGTCACTCTGATATAGAACCTGCATGGGTAGAGGTGAGCGAATTCGACAACCCTGGAGAGGGACCATCAAACCAGCCATCATCCCACACAAGCCCTCCTCCCAAAGCAAAGATCTATAATGCCTTCGCAGATATCCTCACCTTAGACACCAACTTTTTGCAGGAATCGCGAATGGACCCCACCCTCTCCCATGCATATGACTAATTAGCCATGGTAAATGGGAAAGTCATAGACCCTCAGAGAGAAAGAAGCAATTACAGGAAGAACGGCTTTATTGCATAAAGTGAGTAAGGCAGACCTTGGAAACTAGGGCCCATCTGGCAGTCCCAAAAATGTATAGGCAGGAGATACTCTGCTTGGCCCATGAGGTCCCCTGCGCAGGACATCTAGTGAGGGCGAAAACTTTTGATCAGCTTGTGGACCGCTCTTAGTGGCCTGAGGTATTGTGGGACATTGCAGACTACTGCACTTCGTCTCCGGACTACCAATTGTCAGGGGCTAAGGAGTCAAACAGGCACCTCTTGTCCCTGTGCCCCACCCCCTTTGAGAGGATAGAGTTAGATCTGGTGGTCCCTTACAAAAGAGTTTGGCAGGCCATCAGTATATCTTAGTAATAGTTGATTATGCAACACATTACCCAGAAGCCCTTTTCCTGCAATCTACCAATGCAAGCACAATAGCAAGCGAGATAATTAAACTCTTTGCCAGGGTAGGCCATCCAATCCGATACGGGACTTATGTAGTCTCCAGAAGACAGACAAGTTAAAAACATCAGTCTACCATCTGCAGACTGATGGCTTGATGGAACATTTTAACAAGACCCTTAAGGGGATTCTTAAGAAGTTTGTCACCACAGATGCCAAATACTGGGAACAACTTTTGCCTCTGTTAGTATTTGCTGTCTGGAAGGTTCCCCAAGCCTTCACGGGTTTCTCCCCCTTTAAGTTCCAATATGGCTGACAGGCCCAGGCATCCTTGATTTATTACAGGAGTCCTGGGAAAGCCAGGGATCATTAGCAGAAAACCTAGTCCAATATGTCCGACAGTTGCACGAGTAGCTTAAAAAGTTGGGGGCCTTCACCCGTGAGAACCTGTAGGAGGCCCAACAACATCAGGCGGTGACATACAACTGCAGAAACCAGTTACAAAACTTCAAGCCGGAGGACCAAGTTCTGCTGTTGCAGAGTCCAATCTACTGGCTCAATGGCAGGGGCCTTTTGAGGTGTTGCAACCATAAATGATGAGGTACGATACCTGGAGAAAAGAAAAGACACTCAAAACTACCATATCAACCCCTCTAATAGCCTGGTGTGACAGGGAAGCCTTCCTTATCACTTCCCTTGCCACCAACCCCGAACTAGGAACTGGGATAATGACAACAGAGATTGATAACACTGTCAAGTTAGGAGAAACACTTGGGCCTGAACAAAAAGCCCATATGGATCACTTGGTACAAGCATTCCCTCAGGTATTCTCTGCCCTTCCTGGGCATATCCATCTAATGTATCATCACATTGAAACTGTCCATGGTCATATGGTGAGGGAGAACACTTCGTCCCTACCCAAGAAGGTGTGGGACATCGTCAAGACCAAACTCCAAGTGATGCTAGATCTGGTGAAGCCCTATGTTTGTCATCTTGAAGCCCTATGGCACAACAAGGTTTTGCACTGATGTCTGCAAGGTCAACACAATCTCCAAGTTTGATGCATACCCCACTCCATGGGTGGGCGAGCTATTGGAATGATTTAGGGCAGCCAGGTGCCTGTCCACAATTGATTTACAAAAGGTTACCAGCAGATCCCGTTGACTCCAAAATTCAGGGAAAAGACAATGTGCACTGTTACACTTTCTGACAATGCCATTCAGGCTGCATGAGGCAGCAGCAACCTTTCAGAGGTTAATGAATCGGGTGCTCCTTGCACATAGACATTATGCCACAGCGTATCGAGGTGATATAGTAATATAAAGCCTAGACTGGGACAGCCATCTATGTCATGTCACTGCAATACTAAAGTTGTTCACCAAATCTGGCCTGACTTCCAACCTGCCTATGTGTAGATATGGAAATAGCGAGACCACATACCTGGGATCTTTTGTGTTCTTTGTCCACCAGTAGGTGAATATGCTCACCTCCGACCATACCTGAGGCGAACCTGGGGTATGTTGTTGGAGGTGGGCATATGCATCCACTCATGGACAAAGTACAGACTTTGGCCAACTACTCAATACTCACAACAAAGAAACAAGTTAGGAAATTTTGGGGGATGGCTGGATACTACCAGCAATTTATTTCTGTCTTTGCCACCATCACAGCCTCCCTTACAGATCTGACAAGAGATGAGAGACTTCAGAAAGTTCAGCGGTCAGACAAGTGCGATATGGCCTTTAAAACATTGAAAGAGGCATTGTGTCATGATCTGGTGCTCCTCAGAATTTATACTCCAAATGGACGGATTGGACATGGGATTTGGGGCAGTGCTCTCCCAGAAAGGAATGCCCCATATATTGTTTAAACTGAAAGCTGTTCCTGCATGAAAAAGAATAATAGAAAAGGAAGCCCTGGCCATGAAGTAGGCCATTGACACCTTGCGCTGTTAGCTGCTGGGGAACCCCTTTTTTGCTCATCTCAGACTATGTGCTTCTCTGATGGCTATGAAAATGAAGGATGCAAATGCAAGGATCATGCATTGGTACCTGGCTCTCCAGCCATGAGCAGGGCTCATGCTAAAGAATGACCCTACACAGACAGGGAAGGTGCCAGAGAGGTCCTGGCGGGAGGGCTAGCCCCACTCCTCTGGCCCTGTTATGCTTGATAACGAGGAAAATGCAGTCAGTGGGGGCAGGGAGGAGCGGGACTGCCTTAAGAGCAGACTGCTGGAGTGACTCCTGAAGCCATGGAGAGAACCCCTAGCTAGGAGACCTTCACTCTAGCCCTGAGCAGAGTACAGCAGAATCCCAGGAGAAGATGGACAGGCTGAGCTCTCAGCCATCCCCCCTAACTCAGAGGCCCAGCCAGAGCAATTTCCCCCAAACCCACTACGTTGTTGCTGGATCACTGACAGCGCTGTAGACTCTCCACTCCCCTCCTCCCCCCCATTTTGCTCAAGCTACAGGGAGGGATTATCTCTGAACACATTGGGGTTTGTGATTTTTATTTTAATCCCCCATCAGGAAAGATTTAAGAAGGCCAACAAAGGACAGAGCACCCCTCTTGCAAATAGTAAGGAGGTGGGGCCTGTGCTGGAACTTCCTGTGTAGATAAGTGGGAATGGTCAGGTTCACCTACCTTCCGAAGGGGGAACCATCAGGGACTCTGTTACAATGAGGCTAATCAAATATGGATTCTACCATCAGGAATATACACAGCAGTAAAATTCTTTAATGAATAAGGGATTTGTATCCATTTTATTCATTTAGGACTGGAATTTAGGATTACTATCCAGCCCTAACAAGGGTCTAAGAGAGTCCAATATGATCCTTGCTTCCCTTTTGCTCCAGGAACGGACTAATCTGCACGAACAATTTTGCTGGAGATGCTTATAAATGTTTATACTGTTCTCATCACCATTAAGTATCTGAACGTCTTCCAGTAGTGCCTTAAGTAACATAATTATACATTTGTCACATGTGGTTTGTTCTCTCATCCTCTCGATAGGATGGTGGGGAAGGGATTGTGTGTACAGTAGAGTGTCTTGGTTTGATAGGTTTATTTTTCGTTGTCCCTTTAAAATAAACATACATTCAAACAAACTTCACCCTCTTTATCAGCTTTGGTGCTTGGGCTGCTGTTTTGGTAGTGGAGGCACACAACCAAGGCTTCAGTCACCTTTCGCCCCTCCCTGCCTTTTGGGCAAGACAGAGTAGTAGCCCATTAGTGACTACTGTCTCCCTGCTTAGTTCCAGTGAGGCAGATAGCCATCTAGGGAGGCAAAGGTACCTTTTCCACTCCCCTTATTCCCTATGCAGACACAGAGGAAAGCTCACAATTGAGCTTTTAATTTTTTTTTTACTTATCAATTATTTACTTATATAGGGCTCACACCATTTAAAAAGCATGCCGCATTGAAAATCTGTCATTAACCTTATTTACTCTGACATGTAGATGTAATTTTCTAAACACTCTATTCCTCCTTTTTACATTGTGCACTGAGTTTCGTTTTAGAAATTTACCCATTCTTTGCTTTTTAATACAATGAACCAGAACAACACTATAGATAGAAACTGTGCCAGAATGTTTGTTTCCAATTTCTCTGACAGGCTCCTTCATTTTCTCTCCCATTTCTCCTGTTAAAAAACAACATAACCACTAAACTTAGCACTGTCAAATATTCCAAGATCAGAGAGATATGCTCTGTGCCAGAACTGGATTTGCTGTCAAAGATCTTTTAACTAATTCACTGTCTCCAAAAAGTTGAATCTTTTTATTTCTCATTTTTGTAAAGATGCTGTTAGCTGGGTAGGCATTAAATCCTTCATTATAAAGTTTTAGTTTAGGATAGAATGTTTGATTTCAATCATTCAGCTATTTCCCACTAAGATGCCCTTAAATTCACTAGATCAGGATGATATATGTTATTTTTTTAGTGACATATTGGGAAGTCCTATTGGAATTGTCATGTTAGTTGCCTGTATTTGTTTGGGCATGTATAGGAGTGCTCATAGCTTTTCTTGCCTTCTTGTCTAATGCGTTATTCACATTCCAGATGTGGTTTTACTTATTTGTTGGATGATTTCTTCTTCCTTTCCTGCAATCTTCCATTCTCTCACTCTTCCTCATTTCTTCCGTTCTACTGAACAATCACGAGGGAAGCAACAGCTATGTTGAGGATAGCACTGGAAAACAAATGAATATTCGTATTTCCCCACTAATGAAGGGGGAAAAAACAAAGAAAATAATAAAAATGACGTCTTATTCTGACACTAGCCTGTATCAGAGCATCTCAACATTCTTGTCACAATGTACACACAAGAATTTTAATATGAATGACATCACCTTCAGGATATGCTCCAAGGGCAATTATAAATGCCATGGTTCTCTTCAATTCCCTGCAGTACGGGCAGGATTAGAACAACATAATTTCCAACAGCAAAATCTTTAGGATGACTCAGTCTGGGTCCTGCTGAGGTCAACTGGCAAAGAATAATCTTCTTCTCTCAGTTATAACACATAAGAAAAACCTTTTCAACATTGAAAAAAATAATCCAGAAAAGTTCTTAGTGGAAGTAGTTAATGCTCATGTGTAGTAGAAAGATTATTTGAAGTTTAACTACAAACTGTAGGGATGTCAGTAGAGTTATACCACTGTATATCTGCTTTAAGTGAGTGGGGAATCAGGCCCAGATGCTGCCCAGTGGTTTAATAAATCCAGATTTTGTACTCTAGGGATTTCCTTGTACAGGAATGAAAAAGAATCCCCTATTTTTTCCTTTTATAAGTATTCTGTGGATAGGATTTTTATGTATTCCTTTCATCTACCTGCACATGCTTTTCCCACCTAATCCCTTAAATCCATAAATATTTTTTACATTAAAAGCATGAACTCGGTATATCCATGTTCACATTTTGTGTGCAGCCGTTTTGCTGTTGTTTGAATCTAGGTAACAAATGAAAGGCAGTGCAAGAAAACCTTTTCTCTATTAAGCACTAAGGCTGATGTTTCCAAGGTTGTGTAGGGGATTTGGATGCCAGGTTACCATTAGAAATGAATTGGCATTGGGTATTCCTATCCTGCTGAAGGTTTTGGAAATTCCACCTTCCACACTAAAATCCAGGAATTCTGAATGGAATCAGGCCAGTTAATGGACCAGTTTACGTTTGAAGTTTCAAAGATCAGATGATGTTTGAACTTTCCTACTCAGTTAAGGGAAAACAGGCCATAAAGTAAGATCCTGAATTGCTAAGGATAACTACAGGGTTTTGTACAATTTAAAGTTTTACATTTCCTTTTTTCACTGGGGATCCTCATAGCATCTTCAGTCTTTTGCTGGCTTTTAATAAGATTTTTCAACACGCCGAAGAATCCGAAGGAATACATAAAAATCCTATCCACAGAATACTTATAAAAGGAAAAAATAGGGGATTCTTTTTCATTCCTGTACAACGAAATGCCTAGATTATAGCAAAACTTTGGATACATTCTCTCAGGAAATTGTATTCACAAATTGGTTCAAAATTAGTGGAAAGGTTTGCGTATGTGTCCTTTACCAAGAGGGAAATGATATGAGGCAATGTATTGAGTTGTACATAGTGGAGTGCTGCAGACGTTAGTTTTAGGTTCAGTCTTATGTCATCCCCTGGATCAGGAGAGATAGACTAGAGGCTAAGAGTCACTTTTCTCCTTCCCTCTCTTCAATTGCAGCTGAAGATTTGGCTCCATGCATCCAAGATACACCCTCCATCTTTCAGAGTGGTAGCCGTGTTGGTCTGTATCAGCAAAAAGAATGAGGAGTACTTGTGGTACTCCTCCATCTTTGTGATTGTGAACTGCTTTGACAATCATCAAGCCACTCTTTTCAGCTGAGGGAGCTATAAGATGTAGTCTTTGCTAATTCACATAGAAGAGGAATCTTGATCAGAGGACCTCACAGTTTGCTAACTTATTTTTCCAATATCTGGTCTTGCTTATCGAGAACATGAGGCCATTAGAAAAGGGCATTTTAAGTTGCGGGAGTCTAAAATGTTGCTGTAATAAACAGACACATGGTGGGTAAGGTAATATCTTTCACTGGCCCAACTTCTGTTCTCTGTGTAGCTCGAAAGCTTGTCTCGTTTACAAACAGATGTTGCTTTACCTACCTTGTCTCTAATATCCTGGTAGCAACATGGCTGCAACAGCACTGCAAACGAGCTGTAATAAATAGTCTATCAAATGTATACATGTGTTTTTGTACTATAAGCACTAGTATCTGATAAAAATATAATGTTTTGTTCAGCTTTAATACTGAATATTTCTCGGACGCAGAAAACCACAATTTGCAATATTTTGAAGTGAAAATGATAGTTCCTTTGATGCCATAGTTTGGAGTATATGCACCAAGAACATGTGGAAATTCAGCCAAATCAAGCTCTTCCTTTATGTTTTACAAGAGAGCAAGTGAAACTGAGTAGATATTAGCCTTCTGGAAGTTTCATGGCATTGGACTTTTAAAGAGGCACTTTGATATGTTTGCTTGCCGTATGTTATTATCTCACTTTATGAAACACCGTTGCACACCGGTGAAATTTGCAATTTGCTATAGTTCTCACTCTTTGCTTATAGTGCACAGATTTCCAAATTGGCCCACATATCAAGAGAATGTTTCCACCCACTAGCTGAGAAAGCATGATAGTAAATATAACCATTCCACCAACAACCCAGGCATACTTTGAGGGAGGACTAGAATTCCCTGGCCTGTTTTTAAGTCTACAGGTAGTTCTCCGTGGATCTCAATATTCTTTTTATATTAGCGTGGATGAAAACATTGTTTTATTTTACCATATGAGACATTCTTCCTCTTAGTTTTCAGCCTCCAGGATTTCAAAAAATAAGAGACTCACATACCTTCTTAAAACAAGGTAACAGTTTTAATGAGGCAAGTTGAACATTCTGGCTGTCTGGTCACTATAGTCTACTGAGCTACCAAAACACACATTGTGGTGCTAACCTCTAAACCTTCGTGTCCACAAAAAATTCTTGGTGCAACCTTTATGAAATATGAAAGTCAGAACTTTCATTGTGATTTCTGTCCTTCTTGCATCTATCTTCTCATACCAACCCCATCCTTCTTTCTCTGATTATGCCTTCCTTCCTTTCTTTATTCCTTCCTTCTATACTACTATTTTTTCTCTCTCTTTCCCTAGTGTTTTCTCTTGTCTCTTCCCCTCTCTCTCCTTTCTCTGCTCTTGCCATGATGCTAGCTTTAAAGGGAACTAACTAGGATTTTTAAAAAAATAACTATTTTAATAAATTACAGTACAGTTGCCATAAAAATATGTCACATGTACAGTAATGGGAAATGTTAATAAAACAAATAATAAAGAGCCAGATCTCTTCTTCATATTGTGTGATACTTTACTCTGCCAGCAGTTGCATCAAAATCAATAGGAGCAAGACTGGGCCCTTATGCTATCATTGTTAAACATTTAATATGCATATAGAAGTGTAATTTTCAGTGGGTTGTAAAGCAACTAAATCAAAACCAGTTTTGCCTGGAAAACGTAAAATCAGTTTTGAGTAAGGGAGACTTCCCTGTCACATTTAACTTTCTGTCCCCAGCCATTTCACTCCTAGCGCTG
Organism: Terrapene triunguis; assembly: GCF_002925995.2. Taxonomy (NCBI): domain Eukaryota; kingdom Metazoa; phylum Chordata; order Testudines; family Emydidae; genus Terrapene; species Terrapene triunguis. The sequence goes on along the minus strand of NW_020664419.1, from coordinate 38,920,832 downwards.
TTAAAATCATAAGAGGTTTTTTATTTCAATGGGAAATGTCTATTTTTTTCACTTGAACTAACAACATTGAACTGTGTTTAGTTTTTCCAAAGAAGTGCAGTTGAATGGGGCCTGATTCTACTCTTCTTTGCACCTTGTACGATCATGTACACTGCATTGCATTCTGTACAAAACATTACCAATCAGCAGGTTACATTTTACACCCAATTTGCACACACTTAGCACAGATGTAATTAACTACGATACACAGCAAGAGAGTGAAGACTCAAGCTCCAAGTCTAGAAAGGTTAATCTCAAAAGGTGAAAGTTTCAGAATGTTTTACTGTGTGAAAAGGGATGGTGGAATGGAAACCATTATGCAGTCTTAACTTATAGTGGTTGAAACTGCTGCTGCTTGACTAAAAAGTTAGGGCCAGATCCCTAGCTGATATAAATTAACATAGCTCCTTCTCACCAATTTACACAAGCTGAGGATCTGGCCCATTATCTGTTAAGATAGAAATTAATTAATTAATAACTGATGGTTTTGTGTTGTTACAGAAATTTGAAAATAAAGTATCAGCTATCTAGTTTCAACAAAGGTTACAAATAGCCACTACCTTGTGAAAGACGCTATCAAACTGATGTGCCAAACCGAACTATAATGAACCATTTAGAAATTACATTGAATGAACAGCATGTGCCAGACAATACAAATGAAAGCAAGCCAATGCATTTTCACCTTGACATAATGCAACAAGAGAGAAAGAAAACAAAGTTAATCTCAAAATGAGTTAAACCCAAAGTACCAGTTAATCAAATGTAGCATCTAATTTGCTTTTGGTCTCACACATCCAGTTTCTTACCCAGTTCTAAAAATGAATATTCAAGTCAAGCATCTTCAGTATCTAACAAGTGGGTTAAAGAGATAGCACGATGATAGCTAAAGGTCTCCTTTTGTATTCTCTCCTCTTCCCCATTCTCTCCAGTCAGCCAGGGATGGAGCCTCACCATACCTTTAATATCCTCTCACAACTCAGTGCCTCCCTCCATCCTGTCTCTTTGGCTTCAAGTGCCCTCTTCAAACCTGTTCACTGATCCTCCCCACTTGCCTCATTCAGATTTTTTTCTCAAGATTCACTTCTGCCATGACATCTATGAAAAGTGAGAGAGCATTTTTTTTCAGATATATCAATTGCACCATCAAGGTACACATATGCCTCACAGAATAACCACAACCCCAATTACTATTACCCTCTTCTGTCCTTTAGTTTATGGCCTCATGCTATATTTAGATTCAAAACTCATTGGAGCAGATACTATGGGTAAAATTTTCAGAACGGACTAAGTGGTTTAGGGTCCTAAATTCCATTTTTCAAGTGACTTAGGCTCAGATCCTCAAAGATATTTAAGTGCCTAACTCCCACTGAAATCAATGTGATTTAGGTGCCTAAATGCCTCTGGGGTTATGGCCTGTAGGGTCTCATTGACTTTCAATGAGATTTAGGCTCCTAAGTGCCTACATAATTTCTGACAATGGGATTTTGATGCCTATGTCACTAAGGCACTTTTGAAAACTTTACCAGATGTCACTACTTCTTTTGTGACTCCCTAACACATGTTTGGATACACAAAAGAATAATAACAATGAACTCAATCATGGGCCACCAAGGCTGGGAGGCACAGGGCACAATGTACAACACTCTGCCAGATCCTCAGCTCTGGAGCTGCTTGATGCAGGTAGCATAGGTTATAGCAGCCTTGTAGCTGCTCTAAAATGACACCAGGGCTGTTTTAGCTTCCAGCTAGTGCAGAATTGGAGAAGTAGAAATCTGGTGTAGAGCTGCTTTCTCTCCCCCTCACTTCTCAGGGCACCAGTGTAAACTTGGCACAAGTGATGAACATTACTAATAATCTGCTCCCACATAGCTGATTGTTATGGAATCCTTGAGACTGTCCTCCCCATCCAGGATATAGCACTATTCCACATGCACAACTGCTGCCTATGGACCAGGGAGTTGGAATACTGTAGCAGAAGGGTGCATACAGATGCGAGGAATGAAAAGGGATCGTATTCAGAGAAGAGTAGAAAGAGCACTCCCTAGCTGGCTCCTGCTGCGCTCTTTGGGGAGAGGGGTAATCACCAATCCCCAGATCACCAATGCTGATTCTCCTCCCTATTCCAGCGGAAGGGGTGCAGAACAGAGGCCTATGCAGACTCTCTCTTCCTGCCATGCAAAGAGTGACAGAGACAGTTATTGGCTGAGATTTCAAAATTCATCCATTTCTACCAGCTCTACTTAACATTGTTAACTATTCACACCCCATCATTACAGCACAGGCTTAGTGCACAATCCTAGAATAAGAATATATAACATCAGGTTACTGTAATGTCTGTATATTTAATTTTTATATTTAATTCAGCAAATCCCTCAATTTTAAAATGTATTTGCTGCATAATTTCCAGACTTTTTACCACAGTATCATAGAATACAGGGAACTTTGCCACAGAATTTATTTCCAGCTGGCCACAGTGTATATAGTAGGCCCTTCTTTAAAAGCACAAGCCGCTGCTACGTGAACCAAAGAAGGAGCTTCTCCGTTAATATTGTCTCCTTGGGCTCCCAGTAAGGAGAATCATCTATGAAAAATTCTGAGCTGAGCATTATAAAAGACATTTGTCTCATGCCTGTTTCTCAGCAATGACCATCATATATTAGAAGACGGTTGCGAAATATGGCTTGAGCCGTTGTCTCCAAGTCAGGAAACAGTATGTTCCCTTTGTAAAAAAAAATATCTTTGTTGTGTGCTTCACCTAGTAGTAATTATAATAATAATTTCTATCTGTAAAAGTGCTCTATCCTGGAGTCCTCAGAGTGCTGTAAATATAAGGTCAGGACAAAAATGTTGAAAAGAGGCCAATAAAATATGCCAAACAAACTGGCCATCACAGATAAAGAACACAAACAAAAATGACATGCTTTTAGCTAACATTCTCTTTAATACAAAATCTGCAATTGCACTGCTTGATGGTCCTGCTTGACCTTTTGTAAATCTTTCACAACAAGCCATATCATCTTCGGAAAGGAAATGTAAATTCTCAGGATCTAACTGCTCCAGAAAGTTTAGGTGATTTTTTTTTCTTATTATTAAAGGTAAACTGAGTATAAATAAATTATGAGTTTGGAACCAATTATCCATGAATTCCAGCTGATAAGACATCAGTTCGGGTTTTTTTTAACTGTCTTGAATCAAAAGTAAGTAAAATGATTTTGTGACTTGTGCTGTTGTTCTCTTCTACTTGAGGAAACTTGTTTTCAGTGATGTTTACATAAATCTCCAGGTTATTAACCTAGGCTATCAGATGATCAGTTTAAGCATTTGGTTTACTTTTGCTCACATGTACTATGTCTGATTTCTTATCTGGTCTTCAGCCATGGCCTAAACTGAGTATGAGTACTTCTCCTTGAGGCTGAACTTCAGGATTCACTTTGTTTGCTTGGACTCATATTTTCACTGTTATTATTCTGCATTGCTAATTAACCCATTGTATGTGGTTGCATCCTTTAGGAAAAGGTGGATAAGGCAAGGGAATGGGTTGAGTTCCAGTCTCTACTATAGACTTCTTGCATTATCTTGAGCAAATCTCTCAGGAGTAACATTTTCAAAAGTCACTAAGTGATTTAGGAACCATTTCCAAAGTGACCTTTAGCAATTAGGGCCAGGCGTGTAAAGGCATTTAAGCACCTGAAAAAGCAGATATGTGGGCTTTACAAAAGTGCCTACATGCCTAACTCCCATGCTTTTGAAAATCCCATGGGATGGGATGTGAAGGTAACATTTGAGACACATTCAGGTACTGTTCTGATGGGAGCCATATAGTGCTCAACTAGGGTTACCATACGTCCGGATTTTCCCAGACATGTCCGGCTTTTTGGGCCTCAAATCCCAGTCCGGGGGGAAATCCCAAAAAGCCGGACATGGCCGGGAAAATAGGGAGGTAGGGCCCGACGGTGCGGGGCCAGGGGCCGGTGCGGTGCTCGGCAGGGGCTGGGGCCCGGGTCCCGGGGCCGGCGCGGTGCTGGGCCGGGCCGGGGGCGCGGGCACTTGACCGGGGCCGGGACTGAGGTC